>NC_133762.1:23422155-23702155 GCF_036562045.2 Rhinolophus sinicus
TGAATAATGCACCTACCGATCCTGGGTCATTAGCGGGGACAAGTGGACCATCTACTGTAAGATGTTACGCATAGTAGGAACTGGGTGCCAGGCATACGGGACTCTCTACATAAGCTTCTCTGTGTTTTTCTGTAAATCTAAAACTGTTCTAAAGAAAAGTGCGTGTAGAAATACATAAGACAGAACACACAAGAAGCCCTCGCAAGGTGATCAACTTGTCCCTCTTCTCCTGGGACTATCCCAGTTTTAGGACTGAAAGTCCCATCCCAGGGAAACCCTCAGTGAACAGGCAAACTGAGACGGTGGGTCACCCTACCTTTAGCACAGAAGCCTGGCACAGCTCAGGAGCCCCATAAATGTCAGCCATTGCATTCATTACCTGGTGGTCAGCTCAGGGAATGCTCTGGAAGGTTGGTGATTGCAGGCGGAGGAGGGAAGCTGTGAGAAGCTCTGAGTTCGTAGCTACTTCCTTAAGGAAGAAAAAACCAGGGTAGGGAATGCCCTCCCTGTCCCAACAAATATTATTGAGTATCTACTATGCAACACAGTCTGTGTTCTGTGCAAAGGTGGGAGGGGGCTGGGGACACATAGACAAACAGGGCCTTGGGTGAAGGAGCCTGCCTTCTAGTAGCCAGCCTAAAACTTGCACAACAATAACAAAAGTTAAAGGGACAACAGCAAGCACAGTAACAAACACGCCAGCAAAATAGGTATAGTTATGCTCATTTTTTCCTGATTTGGAAATGAAGGCTTAGAGAGGCCAGACAGCTTGCCCAAATCAACATAGATTCATGACATACATCTGTCGACCTCCCAAGCCCTGTGGTTTCCCTTTCTCCACAGCAGCACCCCACAGGTCTACAGGAAATGGGAGAGAATGGAGAGCCACACAGCTTTTGTGTAATGGGGACCTCAAGAGTAGCTACCTCAAGCTGGGTGAAATCAGAGAGGACTTCCTGGAAGAGATGGAATCTACGTGAGGACTTCACGGCTATATGAGGATCCTTCCCAGTAGCCCACCCACATAATTTCTGCCACAGAATCCCCAGAAAGTTTCTTCATTTTCGTAAGTAACTTGTGCAAGGATATTTTGGGAGGAGGGTGGTAGATGGTTCATTGCACATGGTGGGATAATTCTTTTGAAAAAATCGCCTTAATTTTTCCTACTATGCCTGTATTATTGGCTGCTTGTCCCCTGTTGGTATCAGCCCCCCACACCTCGGGGGAGAGAGATAACCAAAAATAAAAGGACATGAACTTGAGTTTAATGAAAGTAGGTTTTGTAAACACACGGTTCCTGAGACAACTTATAGAAAAGAGAAGACGCGATTAAAGACCAAGTCTTCCCTGCTGGACGCAACGAGATAAACACGTGGAGTGGAGGGCAGACGAGAGCTGGAGGTGAGCTAGGGTGTCAGGTCCTGCCAGGTGTCCCTGAGAAAGAGTGACAATAGAAATCCTAATGGTTTCGAGTGGATCCAGTAGCAGTCTCCCCATGGACCCGTCCCAGGCAGCGCTTAGGAAAGACGCCAGTCGCCACAGAGCCTACTGAGCTCCAATGCAGTTGGGGAGGAATGGCAGCAAAGTGGCTAAAGGGGTGTCTAGGCACATGGGCCTGGGGGGGTGTCCATCCAGGGCCAGCTTCATGGCCATTTGACCTGTTGCCAGCTTGAAATTCCTAATAATTTTTGCACGAGGGGCCCAGCACATCATACAGCCTGTCGTGGCTGTGTCACCGAGTACCCATGTGCGCCAGTGTGAGAATGCCACAGCTGCCTCACAAGTGGGGGACAGAATAAACGTGATCAGATGCCACAGAGTTCCAGGGGCTCGGGAAGAGCTGAGTGATGGCCTTGGCCATGGCGGACCAGGAGACGCTGTGAGAGCGTGATGCCACCACATGCCACCACAGCCACCTCCGTGAAGGACCCCACCTTTCCTGGGGGCACACGCCCACCCATCCCCCATAGAAGAGGGGAGAAGTCCTGAATCACCTACAATCAAGTTTCTGCTGCTAAGAGCAGGGACTTGAACTAGACTTTTAGTTCAGGCGAAGAACATAAGAGAGAGTCAAATTTCTTCTACTCCTGAGTTTGTGCACTGGCTGAGATGTTTACCTGCTACCGTGATAACTGGCTTTTCTGGTGACTAAACTGAACTGATTTCTGCCTTCTCTTCTTATCTGCCAGGGATTCACAGAGACAGAATTTAGAATCCATTCCCATAAGCCCATGCATTGCCCAACATGTCCCCACTTCGCTATGATGGCTTCATCAGGGCTTCTGATTACCGCCGGTGCTTGCCTGGCTCTTGTCCATTTTCACAGAGCGCTGACACAGCCCTGACCTCGTGTGACCCTTGAGAAAACCTGCAAGGCAAGGCTTGCAGAGAATCTGGGGCAGGGCTTCTCACCCTCAGCACTGCTGACGTTTGGAGCTGGAGGGCTCATTGTCGTGAGCCCGTCCTGTGCGTTGTGGGACTGCTCGCAGCACCCCTGGTCTCCACCCACTCGATGCCAGCAGCACCCCCACCCCACCCAGTCATAACAACCCAAAGTGTCTCCAGACATTGCCAATTGTTCCCTAGGTACCAAAACCACCTCGGTGATTTCAAATCCAAGCCGGCCAATTCCTATGAGTTTGCCCCGGGATAAATTATTCACCTACTCAGTGCCTGAATCAACACGCCTTTGGAAAAGGAGACGGTACATGTGTTCACTTTTCGTTCTTATGGTAAAGATCCAGTGAGCTATGGAAGGGGAACCTCCTTGGAAAGACGAATGGGCCTCTGGGGTGTTTCCGCTTGCTCTCGTCCAGCCCACATTACACATGAAGCAACATTAATGCTTGGCAGGGTAAAGACACTTCCTATAGCTCAGGCCCACCACTCTCGTTATCATAAAGTCCTTCAATTTTAGGTGGAAGGGATTATGAAAACATTCCCTCCATTGGGGAAATTATGAATCTCATAGCACCATTTCCATGATTGAGGACTGCTGGTGACAGGCCAGGCACCGGGCAGAGCTTTGTGGGATCCCATGTGATTTCACGGATGACCTCGGATGAAGGTACAGATAGTGTCCTGGCTCTGCAGGTGGGGAAACAGAGGTTCAGAGAGGTGATCACACCTCAAGCTATGTGAGCGAGCGGGGCCGTGATTCAGCCAATTGAGAACAGGGAGGGGCCATATTCTAATATAGTAACTTGTGCTTTGGTGAGTCGTTCGCTACCTTCCCATGATGCCTCAGCAGACCACTAGTCCAATTTCTTATTTAATATTTTCCTTCAAGTGGATTTACATGATTTGAGAGGCCTTTTATAGCACACCTCTAAATTGAAAAGCAGTTTCAGCAGCCACGCACGGGAGGGGAATGAATTTCTCACATTGGGAGTCAATGTTATTTAATTATCTTTGGTAATGAACAAGAATCGAATGTGGGCAGCACGTGGTTGGTCAGCCTCTTGTACGCATTAAATGTCCAGGAAATAAGAAGTGGAAGAGCCTACGGCTGGCCCAGTCACATCCACTCACAGCTGATTTCCCTGTGTATACATAGTATATGCCCTCCTGTAGGGCCTGAAAGAAACCAAAGATTCCCCTCCTGCCTCCTTTGCAGTTATGGGTAGTTATGTGACACTCATCTGCTACCAGGAGATATGGGGGAATGGAGTCTTCCCCCGACGAAAAAGGCAAAAGCTTGCTAGAAGATATTCTTTCATCACTTCCATCTTTGTGGTGGTTCGTTTTACCTGTCAACTTGGCCAGACTCTAGCACCGAGTTACCCAAACACTCCTCTAGGTGTTGCTGTGGAGGGAGTTTGTAGAGGTACCTGAAGTCCATAACCAGTAGATTTTAAGTAAAGGATAACGCCGGTGGGCCTCATCCAATCAGTTGAAGACCTCAAGAGCAAAACAGGATTCCCTGAGAAGCAGAAATCCCACCGCCAGACTGCAGCCTCAGCTTCAGCCTGGGCACACTGGCTTGCCCTACCAATTTCAGACTTAGCCAGCTAGACACACACCTGCATAAACTAATTCCTTGAGATGCATGAATAAATGAACGAATGAATGAATAAATAAAGTCCCATTGGTATGTATCTCCCAGTGTTTATTTTTTGTTTGTTTCTCTGGTAGAATCCTGACCGATACACTCTTTTTCCTTCCTTTGGCAAAGGGGACATGAGATATGACGATACATCCGCTATCTTGCAGCCACTTGAGTGACAAGCATGTGACACTAAACCTGATGGAGCAGAAAGAGCTGGAAAGAAGATGGGCTCTTGATTGCCTCCCTGTGCCTACGTACCAGCTTAGACAGTCTACCTCGGGGCATCTTCATATGTCTGAAATCAGAATGCATCTTGCAAGCAATGAAATCTTACAATTAATTGGCAGGGTTGTTGTTTTTTCCCTAGGAGGTACCTACATAATAGCATACCTTACAATCAATGGAATCTTAGATTTAATAAACTGTGGTAACTGCAAACCAAGAATTAATCTGATTTAAGCTATTGTATATTTTGGAGTGTCCAGCTTGTGAGCGCCTTATCTCGCTAGGTTGAGCCACGACATAAACCAGCCGTGGAAAGACACCGGGGAAAGATCAGTGTTTAGCAGCCTTGCATGAAAGCTGCTCTCCTCCTGATGCCCTCGTCTTTTCTCCTGCAGCACAGATGCCGTGTGACAAAGTGCGCACAGGCTCAACCTTTGATTTCGGAATGAAGGTTTCTCTTAAAACCACCTGGATCCCCCCTATGTTTGCTTTTTACCTGATGAGCTAATAAAAGCTTCCCCAAATCCTGTCACTTCTCACCCCACAGAGTCCCCTTTCCAAACTTAACGCAGGTTGAAATGAGTTTTTTTTTTAACTGATGAAAATATTATAGGAATGAAAAACTGAACCCATTAATATCCTGACTAGAGCCCCTGTGTTAACAGTAGATTCTTTCAGGTGACAGAGCAGGTCACTCTCGGGGCTTAATGTCACAGTGGTGTCTAATAAGAGCTGCGTTTTAGAACTGCGGTTTGCTGCTTAAACTTTTGCCACCTGGCAAATGAGGCTAAGGTGATTTTCCTCTTTCACACTTGCTGGAAGTAACAGCAGGTACCCTGAGTGTCGCTTCTGGAGAAGGAGAGGCAGAATGGAAAAAGAGAACCATGGGGCTCATTCATTCCCCTTCTTTTCCAACATCCTTCCTCCCCACCTCAGTACAGACTTTCTTCTTTCCTCCTCCCACGCTTTCGAAAGAGGATGTCTGAGATGAGTCTCCCACGCATAAGAAAATGACCCAAGGCGATATTTCTAACAGAAGTTTCTGGGATTCCCATCACTGAAATTTCTACCTCCTTCCTCCATGAGTCTCGGGCAGGAGACAAAATCAAACGTCTACAGAGGGACCGTAAAGGGTTGAGTGGGGACTATGGCAAACTGAAGAAGAACCCTGGTCATGCCCTAAGGAACCCATCTTAATGAGCCTTTGCCCATTGCCCAAGCTCTATATTTAAAACATATGCAGAGCCTGATCCCCCACCCATTCCTAACGTCTTAGTCCAAGGAGGAGGTGGGTCTCAAACTCCAGTGTGTGTCAGAATCAAATCAAGGGCTTGTTACAACACCATTTGCTGGGTCCCACCCTCAGGGGTTCAGATTCAGGAGGTCTCTGGTGAGGCTAAGAGTTTCCTTTTTCACACGTTTCCAGGTGATGCTGGTGGTGCTGGTTTGGGCACCACACTTGGAGAACTACGGGTCCCAGGAATTGTCCTCTCTCACCCGGGTTATTGCAACAGCCTCCTAACTGGTCCCTAGGTGTTCACTCTCGCTTCCTTCGAGTTTCTCTTCTCCTCAGGATCCTGGTTCCCCGTCCCAGCTGTGCTCGCTCACATCTCCTGGCTCCCGCCAAGACACAGAAAGAGAACCGAGCACCTCAAGCCTGTCTGCTTTTCCGACACAGTCCTCCCCGGGGCCCAGGCAAGGACTCACATCTTTTGTTGGCTTCTCTCTGGTTGGTTACTATCTTCCATTCAAATTGCTCTATTAAATGTTCTCAATCACACTGTTCCTTAAGTAGTCTTTGTTAAAAAAACAATACCACTTTATTACTCTTCCCTACCAAACACATTCATACAGTTCCTAAAGACCTATAACCTAGGCTTACTAACCCAGCCCCACTCAACACAAATATTAATGCAGCCAGAATCTGCACAGACATTTGGCCATTCTGTCCGGGGGAAATGAGTTACAACGCAATTCATAACTTGCCGGACAGGGGGGTTTCTCCTCACACAGTTTGCCAGAAATGGACATCTCTTCCCAGCTGTGGAGGCTTGAAAACTTCCTCCCTAGCAAAGTGTGATCTACTGAGGCCAGGCATGTGTTGTGAAAGGACTGGGAAGCAGTCCCCCACATTTCAGATGAATCCCAGGCAGATGTCAGATAAATAAATTTGAATACACTGAATGTCACTTTTCTCTTTAATCACTGGCTTCGGAGGAGCTGGCCCTTACCATCGTGCTGTCATCTTTGACCTCTTTGATCTCCAGTCATATTTCATGCATTGTGTGTGTGTGTGTGTGTGTGTGTGTGTGTGTGTGTGAGTGTGTGTGTGTGAAGACGATGAGGATGCAAGAGGGAGAAAGCAGGAAGGATTAGAAGTGTAGGTGAACATAAGATACAGAACCTCCCTCTGAAGTCTTGGTCAGTGTGACTTTGGAGTGAGTACTGGTGCAGGGGAAACAGTCATGGTTTCCTCAAGACTGTTGGATCACACAGGACGCTTAGCAGCTCCCAGGGCACACTAACTGTATCCATGCTCTTTTTCCTTTACTGTTAGTTGAGGACTTTTCGTCATTGTCCCCCTGAATTTAACAGTGGTATTTTATATCACTTTTATATTGAACACGTGTGTATATCACCGCAAATGATGGCACGTCCACTGGTAAAATCTGACTTCGTGTTGGTTTTGGTAGTGTGTTATAATTATACAACATGCCAACCATGGGGAAGCTGGGGGAAGACTACACAGGACTTCTTTTTATGTTTCTTTGCAACTTTCTGTGGGCTTATAATGATTTCAAACTAAAAAGGAAAAAAATAAAATAAAAATAATAATTGTGTATGAGACTTTGTATAAATACAAATATGTAGAGACAGAAAGTGTAGATCAGGGCCTGGCAGACTTATTCTCTAAGGGCCAGATAATACACAAGAACTATTTTAGGCTTTTGTGGGCCATTCGGGCTCTGTTCCTACCACTCACTTGGCCATTGAATCATACAATTCGCCAAAGATAACATGTAAACAAATGGACATGGTTGTGTTCAGAAAAACTCTATTAATAAAAACAGGAAGTGGGCTGGATGTAGCCTGGGGGGCCTGAGTTTTCAATCCCTGACCTAGAATTTGTGTACTAAACATTAACATCCAATAAAATGTTAATACTATGTATTAACATCTCCCCCCCCACCCCGTGTGTCTATCTGGATGCTGTCATTTCTCTTCGGTGGACATCTATTACTTATATTATTAAAAAAATGAGGTTCTTGCTGGTTTTGATGATTTGTTGGTTTGTTTTTAGCAAAGATACAGAAAACTACCTCGAATATCTTAGGGAGTTTGGCACCCTTTCCTCTTTTCTCCTCACAACCATTATTCATATAATTAGTCCAAATGCAGGGCTGGATTTATTCAAATCCCACATGTGGGATTATCTGATGGCCAGCTGTGCCAGTAAATGCCAGAGTTATGAGACTGAAATGGACACGGATGATCAGAGGGAGAGAAAAAGCAGGACTTTCCAGGGTTCAATTCGGTCATAAATGGTTTTCAGTGCTAGAGCACAGAAAAATATGGGTTTTGGGTCCGTGTGGAACCGCCGCCCCCGTACTTCCTGCTTTGTAGGAAGCAAAGAAGAGGGGTCCTTTCATTCTTTTATTTTTAAGTTAACTTGGCAATTGACAAGGTACAATCAAGGTGTTTCCTGAAGTTGTGAGCTGGAGACCAAGAATTGAAACTTATCATTCTGGATTGCTGCCTCCAGCCAGGCTCTAGACAAAACAGTCTCAACAGACAGTTGTCTCTCCGGTTTTTAAAGTTCAACAGGAAAGGAGACAGAAGTTGGAGTTCTTTGGCAAATGCATTCCAGGGATGAGAAACATTCCCGTTTTATATTAAGCTTAAAACCTTTCTTATGGCAGTAGTCAGATCTCGCCTGAATTTATGGTAGAACCTGATTTTCTGGTAGAAATGATGCTTGCCTGGGTGTTAATTCTTGGCCCAAGTCCTGAAGCTTAACATTTTATAGAAATTATCAATAATAGTGTATTTAATTGCTAATTCAACTAACTAGTCACATCCTGCCACTGGTGGATATAAAATTTCTAAAGTGTATATCCAGCAGACTACAGGGTTATGGCCTTGATGCATGTAATTTTCTTTATTGATATTCTACCCCTAGCCACAAAAAGATTTAAGGTGACACAGAAAAGAAATAAATAATAAAAGCTGAGAAAAGGAGGACAAAGCAAGTATCTTAATGAATAGAATTAAAATAGTTCCTGTGATTAACCATTCAATTTGGGTACGAGTTTCCTGGCCACTGATGTAAAAAAGAGGACAATGCAATGTTCGATCTTACGATCCCAATAGAAAGATGCCAATTCCTCGCTAAATTAAAAATAAAAATGCTTCCCCACGGATTCTACATGGAAAACAATCAATTATCAGTGGATTGTCAATAATAAATTGTTTGTCAGAGGGCACAGATGCCAGAGGGAGTTTACTGCATTTGACACACTCCCATGGACACCATTCTTTGTCGCCAACATTATTAAAAGTTCAGCTTCCTATGTCTCTATCGTGAGCTGCTTGGGAATAAGTAGCCTAAATTACAAATGACGTCTGTAAAGCTGCGATCCAAACTATTGATGAACAGAGTTGGAATACTGGCTTATGTGGGTTTTCTCATAAGAGAATGCATAGTCAAAGCAAGCTGCAAGGTATGTGCAATGCCCGGAAACTGAACTCATCAGCACACAATTTCTCCTACTGGTCCTTGTACTATAGTATGTTTGGATGCTGTGGGTGAGCGGCATTTCCATGTCTATCATCTTCCCCTATGGTGTCACCAGCACACACCCCATCCCTCATCTTTAAAACCCTTCGATGACCTCACTTTGCATACTCTTTGGGACCTGACGTCCCTGAATGATCTGGCCCCTTCCTGTCCCTTTGAATTCACTTCCTCCCACTTGTTTTCAAGTTCATAAGGCTGCAGCCTCAAAGCCTTTCTGTCCTTCAAATGTGCAGTTCACTCTTGTTTTGGCCATTGTTCTCTGCATGGCGGATCACTCCTCACTGCCAAACTTTCACATTGGCCAGCATTTCCTTCCTTCATCCTCCCGTTTATACTAGTTTCACCAACATCATTTCCCAGTTTCAAATATTCTCCCCTTTGACCCCTCCACAGACAGTTCAACTTGTAGCACAGGAGCTAATTTTCATCTGGAAAATCTGATCATAATAATTGTAGACCTGTTGACTCTTGTCACTTTGCAAGGCAGGTGGCACAAGGTCCTCCCAGAGCCCCAATTGTGTGAACACAGGCTTACAAATACAGGCTCCTGGGAGTCTCCCAATTTTTATGTTCTTCCTGAGTCACATATTTTTTGTAAATACCTTTATACAACAAGATATCTCACCTCTTACTAAGAATGTTTTCTTCTTCAGCTTGATGGCACTTTCCCACAGAGAACCACAGTTATGTTGTCACATCACCAGCATTACGGCACACACAGTGATGAGTGAAAGAAAGCAAAGCCTTTTTGAGAGGTGGATGTTGGGTGAGTGACGGGTGGCACTCACTGGACAATTGACTTGTTCCTTCTCATTAACATTGAGATACAGATCAAATTTATGCCGGAGCCAAAACAGAAGTTACTACATCTTTATCACGTACGAGGGTTGTGAAGGAATAAATGGCCGAAATTATAAAGATGACCACCAGTGCTGAGACCCCAACTACCTACAAACGGAATTGGGTTACTGTTGATAGGTCTGTATCTCCCACTGAACTGTGGGCTCATCCAGGACAGAGGTCCCTGTCTTACTGTCTTTCTGTCCTTAGTATCCAACACACAGAAGGCGATCGCTGCGTATTTGTTCACTGGAATGATAGAACCCTCGACACAGTTATCCTCCCACTACGACCTGAAATTCCACCACTAGCAATGCATGTCTTTGTGTTAAGCTCTGTCCTCGCTTTCCTTCCCATTCCCAAAGAAGCAAGCTGAGAAAAGAGGAGGCAGGAATATACATAGACAGGGCATTTCATCCAAGACACCAAGGCTGCCATTTCCAGGACAGGTACTCCCTTCAATTGTCTTTTTCTCCTATTTCTACTGATACAAATAAGTTACACAGTTAAAAGCAAACAAACAAAGAGGTCCCCCCGCCCCCCAGGCAGCTGCTTGCCTGAGTTAGATGTAATATGGCCCTTCGGGAGAGCATTTAGAAGGCAGACCTGGCCGGAATACAGGTGCGGAGGTTCCAGGCCATGTCCCCGGTCCTCCCTCATGGAGGCAGTGACCCTCCTGAGTGGACCTGACGTTTCTTCCACTGGAGGGCAGTGGTGTCCGCACACAACGGCCAGTTGCTCTCCCCTGGCCTGCTTTAATGTCCAAACACAGCTTCCTCTCCAGGGCCCCCAAGCTGGGGCTGCATCCCCACCTTTTTCTTTACTAATGATGATGTTTTTTTTTGGTTTTTTTTTAGATCTAGATTTCCAGGGAAAGTCATTAAAACGCCCAAGTTATAACAAGCCCTCACCTCAGAGATGTAAGTAGGCCAGGTGAAATCGCATAGAGCAGTGCTCCAACACAATTAATGAACTGCCTGAGATCTCAGCTCGAGTAAATGATAACCAGCGTAAGTGTTAAAACCCCAAACAAAACACAGAAAAATAAAATGCTTCAGGCAGAAAAACACGCATCTCCACGTTCACAGTCCCACGTTCATAATGCAGTTTAACCAAGACCAAACACTGCTTCTGGGGGATTCCATGTCCCTCGACAAGTCTTTTCCCCAATAATTAGGCCTCAGAAACTCTGCCAGATCCATGCATTTTGCTGTGGTTGGAACTGCATTGACTGTGGCCACTCTATTCATTAATTTGGTTATTTGTTGATTCACAAATTCAACCAGGCAGCACAGAGCTGGCTGCCCGACAGAGCTGAGCCCTGGGCATACTGTCCCTGAATCCTGCTGCTCTCAATCCAGTAGAGGAGAACAAAAATGAGACATATTTGGTGATGCGCTGGCTGAAATAGACACCAAAGCAGAGGGACATTCCCAGGGTCATGAGGTCAGAGGGGAAGAAGCCTCTAGCTCTGCTCAAGAAGGTCCAGAAAGGCGTCACAGAGGAGGTGACAGCTGATGAGAGGCTTAGAGGCTGAAAAGGAGTCTGCTTCTCTCTCCCTCTCCCCACCCAGAGCTTCTGCACTGTGGGACCTCCTGCTGTTGGACCAGCGAGTGCTGTGTGCAGTGAAGGAGACCCGCTGCTTGCTGATGTGCCTCAGAGGCAGGACGAACCCCTTCCACTGGTACACCTCTGCCCAGAACCTGAACTTCCAACCTCTGGAACCACTCTCATGGGCCAAAATACTCTCCCAGGAACATGTGAGTTAGGGAAATGTTTCATGTGGGAGGGGTGATGTGAGCGCAATTAGAGGGCTCGTCATACAGTGTTAGAGAGGGGAATAGAAGCGTTTCGTTGGAAGTCTTATGCACAGGTGAATAAACGGAGGTTGGAGGGGTCAGAGCGGCTGAGAGTCAGAGCCAAGACTACAACCCCAGCCCTTCGGCCCCGTAGCCAGTATTTACCCCGTGTCAGCTGGTCTTAACGGATCCGATCAAGAGGATATGATAAAGCACCGTGAAGAGATAAAAAGGAGTGGCTTTGAGAGGAAGAACTCCTTGAACTGTCACTGTCATTCTTCCATTTATTTATTCATTTATTTACCCATCTGTTTAAGCCTTTAACTTTTAACTATGCCCTTTATTCATTCAGTTATTTACTTAGTCATTAGACAACTATGTCCAGGGCCCTTTCTATAGCTCTCACGTGGTAGAACGTAGGGACTCAGGTAAAGATGGCACATCGACGTCACTTTGTGAACCAAGGAAGATCATTTTGTAAGAGTCACCTGGAGCCCTATGATGACAGAGATTCGGAGGCTTAGGTGAGGGTCACGACCCCAAGAAGTGGCTTGAGGTGCCAACAACAGACCTGGAGTGACAGTCCTGACATTTCAGAGCCAGAAGGAAGCTTCCCCAGTCCAGCATCTTTCCAGATCACACCCTGGTGTAAGGTGACCAACTTGTCTTGGTTTGCCCAGGACTTCCCTGATTTTAAACTGCAAGTCTGGCATCTTAGTAACCTCCTGTGCCCTGGGCCCTCTGGGAAGGTTGGTTATCCATCCTCCTCTAGCAAGTCTGCTGAGGGTTGGGTCTATCCAATCACAGCCCGTAAGATCCTCATTTCCAAGGACACCAAACACTGAGGCTTCAGCAAGACGGGCAGGGTGATGTTTCATTTCTCTGGGCAGCTCATGGTTTTTTAGGCTAGAGTTCAAGTGGGTGTTAACCTCCTTGCCAGAAAACTGCTTTTCACTAGATTATGGGCCTGGAAAGAGCCAAGTGCAGAAACACTGGCTCAGCAACTTGCATTTGCTGCAGGGCCCTCCCCTGTGGTGGCAGTGGAAGGAAGAGGGAAGCCTTGGATGCTAGGGACCTCTGATACCTCATTCAGACGCTCAACAGGAGGCAGAAAGGCAGCAAAGGCCAGCCAGCAACCCTCAGAAGTGCAGCTAGGATACAAGACCAGAAGAGCTGAATTCAAGGCTTTTACTTATAAAATAAAATCACTGTCTTCTACGTTGTGAAATCAGGTATTATTTCTAATATCTGCCAAACTTGCAAAGATAGGACAAAAATCTCAAGGAAACAGAGTCCCAGAGAGGCTGTCTTTCTGCCCAAGGGTATCCAGCTAAGAACAGCAAGAGCTCAGACTTGATGGACACCAAACCCAAGCTCTTTGCAGGACATCCTGCTCCATCTTTTCCCACCTGTACTGCGGCAGCAAGAACACTGAGGGATTAAGAGCCATGGGGGATGTGTGGCTGCCATATTGGTTGTTCCCCAGAAAACTCTCCATCTGTCAGCGGTGGGACTGAGGCTTGCTTGGGGGTCTGGGATGAGCTGATGGGAAGGACACTCAGGAGGGTGTTGGCCATAGAAGTTGAGAGTGATGGCCCAGAAAGGGTGGCTGAACTCTCTCTTGAAGAAAAGAAAGCAAATGCAAGGAGTAAACCACATCCAGGAAGTCAAGGGTTCTGGGGCATGAGAAACATTTTGTATTCTGACCCTACTGTATCGTCATTATCGGTACGTCTCTCAATTGTGACATTCTTGAGGACAGGCGTTTGTCTTAGTGACAGGAAGAAGGGCCATGTTTATTGAACGCTTGCTCTGCTCCAGGCTTTGGGTGAGCACATGATAGCCATTCTCTTATAAAAATGGTGTCCTCAAGATGAGGAAATCGAGGCTGAGAGAAGTTAAACAGGTGAAGTGCATGCTTCCCGAGCAGTAAGCGACAGACAGTCTGAATGAGGTCTTGGCCAGTCCACCTCTCTGGTTTGTTCCCACGCCACTTGCTGCCTCGTTCATGAAATTCCAGCTCCTGCCTGTTATCTCAGGCAAACTAACCTCGTCTCCTCTCGGGGCCTCAGCCCCTTGTGCTTTTTCTTCCTGGAACACTTCTCCCGGGTTTTGATGTGGCTAGCTTCTCCTCATTTAGGTCACGGCCCAATGTCACTGCTCAGAGGGACCTTCCTGGATGACATTTAAAACGTCAGCTGACCCTTTTCCCTTTGTGGCAGTCAGAGCAGACTCTGGCACCAGATGCCCCTGCTCTGGATTCCATTTCTAATGCTTGTCTAAACTCCATGGCTCAGTTTCCTCATCTGTAAACTGGGAGTATAATTGTAACTTCCAGGTGTCCCGTGAGTTTTAAATGTTGTATTTAATGTACGTATAAACTTCAAACAATGCCTGGCACATAGTAAGCACTCAACAAACATGAATATGTGTTGTCTTTCTCTACTGGAACATAAATTCTACCAGGGCAGCACTTTATTTGGTCTTTCACAACTGTCTCCAGTGCCTGGAACATAGTAGGTGCTCAGTACATAGTAGATGAATGAATGAGTGAATGAATAAATGAATGTTTAATTCTAAAGCCTATGTTCTCACCAACTGTGCCAACCGCCCCTCCTGCTAATGTTGTTTTACACCCTATGTCAAGCATGGTGTTCAGCCCTGGAGGGGGGCTCAGGAAAGGATGGGTGCAACTGAGCCCAGTGGCTCTTCCTTTTGCTACTTCCGGGAAGCACCACAACATTTCCGCCCAGGATGCCGATCCTCTCTTTCCTGCCCTTCACCTGGAAAATCCTGCGTGACATTGTGCGAGGCTCCCGTGCCCTGTCCTGGGAGCTTAGGACTCACTTGTTGCCACTCATTGGATCCTCTTCAGATCATTACACAGGACAAAACAACTGTCCTAATTGCCGGGCCCTGAGCAATTCCACAAACGGCAGCAGAAAGAAGCTTTGGTGCATCGGAGTATCTTTGGAGAGTATTCACATGTTGAATTTTAGAAGGTTTGGGTGCATTTAAGGAGAGGCTTAGCTCTATTGTTTTATTCGGTACTTATTTTCTAGAAGGGTCTTAGGAAGAAAGAGCCATCCTCTATCCCCTTTTGCCAGAAGGATCATTTGAAGGTGTCCTTTCCTCTCTCCACCTCCTGAACTCTTATGCATCCTTCAAGGCCCAGACCAAATTCACCTCTTCTCGGGAGCTTGGCTGAATTAGTTATTTTTCTATGATCTCAGCTCCTTTTCCACGCCTTGTATTACAGTCAGCTTATTCATCTAGACATTTGTTTAACAAATACTGGCTGAGCCCACACTGTGTGCCAGGCCCTGCGTTGTTATAAAGACAAAAAAGACAAAAATCTCTGCCACCAAGAAGCCTTAAAGTGATGTCTGTCTCTCCCCCTAGACTTGTCGAGGGCAGAGATGTGTCCCCAACATTCAGCAGAGGGGCCGGCCCAAAGAAGGTGCTTGACCTTGCGAATAGAAGGTTGATTAACCAAATAAGGGAATGAGGCATGCATATGTGCTCTGGAACGCAGCCTGCAGGGTGTGCAAAGGAGAGCTGCTGACCGGCAGTATCTTTTCTCCCTTGAATGATAAAGGTGCTGCTCTCTGTAAGAAAACCAACATTGCTCATCAGGCCTTGTCATACAACTCGCACTGACACACTCCTTGTAACGTCTGTGTATGTTGCAGAAATTTGTACTCTCGTGCTGGATGTGAGGTCCACGGGCTGATGTCAACATGGGCTGCAAAAGGACTTTTTCCTTCTGCTGACTGGCATTTGTGAATTGTCAGTTGGAACCTGCCTTCAGTGTGGGGCAGGGGAAGCAGGCAAGGAGCTGCGCCTTCCATCAGAAGACATCTTCATTTTAAGTATTTCACAGCTTCTCCACTGCAGCCCACATGGTCTGCCTCCGTGGTTGGCAGAGATCAATGCTGTCAATAGTTTTGACTGCAGAGCTTTCTATGACTTACACATATTTAAAAGGATAAAACACAATCAACAATTTTCTATGGGAACTTGACCATTCTAATCCTTAGCTTTGATTCTCCGGATCCAGCAAACAGGCCTTAAGTCTGCAGTCTGTCTTGCCCATGACCAGGGAATTCGGGCCATGCTGGAAACTTTGGAAACCACGGCTCGGGCTACGCGAGTTTGTTTGGAAACTGGACTAGAAATCTAGACATCACCACATTTGGAGATCCTGGTGGCCTCTTTCTTGGATCATTACCTTTTGCAAAACACCGCATTTTTTTCACTGCGATTAACCAAATAATGAGCTACCACTCTCGAGGGTATTTGCCTCTTAAAAGGCATTACTTGAAGTCAGTTTTAAGCGAAACACTGAAGCGTTAATGGTGGCATTGGAGGCAGCTCATCGAAACAGGGTGTTATTAAAAAATAAAAAATAAAACAGGAGATTAATGGTGATGACTTTCACCGAGAGCCATTTCTCCTAGAATCTAACATCATGGAAAGGATAATATGAGCCCAAAGAGTAGGGATCAGCAAACATTCTCTGTGAAGGGCAGATAGTAAATAGCCTGTGGGCTCCATGGCAACGACTCAACTCTGTAACTATTGCATTGAAGCAGCCACAGGTAACACATAAGCCAGTGGGCGTGGCTGGATGCCAACAAAACTTTATTGAGGGACATGGAAATGTGAATTTCCCCTTTCATGTCATGAAATATCATTCTTCTGTTTGGATTCTTTTCCATTTTGGTTCAACCACGTGAAAACGTAAAACGATTCTTAACTCACGGGTCCTGCAAAGAAGGTGGCAAGCAGGATTTGGCCCTCAGGACATAGTTTGCTGACTTTTGCCATCAAGAATATGATTGGAGCAGGCCTTGGGGTCAAGCAGAATTGGGGTCAAGTATTGGCTTGGCCATCTCTTGATAAATGACCCTGGCCAAGATGCTTAACTTTGATGAGCCTCGATTTCCCCATCTGTAAAGTGGGTCTGATGATAGGATCTATTTCATGATTATTTTGAGGATTAAGGGAAATAACGCCCATGAAGGGCATAGCATAATGCCTGGAACATAGTCAGAACTCAATAAATTCATGTGCTTAAGAAATATTTATTGAGCAATTTTTATGGGCTGGTGGTATATTTATAATGGTCCATTGTCTTGTTGAGCTTAGACTCTTGTGAGGCTGATGAAACTGTTAACTATCATTATTATCAATAACGACGGGGCTTTGCGAAAGAAAAGTGAAAACTGTAAGTCATTAGATAATGCAATGTGTTATTACTATGTATTTTCCGTTTTCAAAAACAGTTAAAACGCCCATGGCCTCCCATTACATCAAGTTCTTTGATAACTATTTGCAGTCACTCAAATGAAACGTAAAACACATTTCCCTCCTCTTAGACCAGTGGTTCTCCAAGTACAGTCTTTGGTCCAGCAGCATCATAGTTTGAGAATTTGCTGCAAATTCTAATTCACCAGCACCACTGCAGACCCAGTGGATCAGACACTCTGGCAGTGTGGCCCGGCAGGCTGTGTTTTGACAAGCTCCCCAGGAGACTGACTCACAGGGGTTCAAGTCTGAGAATCACTGGTCTAGACAGACTGTAAAGTTGTTGACTTGTTCAAAGTCACAGGTGTAGGAAATGACAGAGCCAGGATTTGAACAAAGATCTAAACTGAACCATAAATAGTAGAACATACTGGTTTCAAGGACAGGGTTTATTAATTGATGTTGCAAAGGAGCCAGCTGAGACTGAAAAGCACGTGGTGTGTGTGTGTGTGTGTGTGTGTGTGTGTGTGTGTGTGTGTGTGTAGGGAGGAGGTCTGACCCAGCCCTTCTCCTTCCCCACTGTGTTTAAGCTTAAGGTGTCTTAGACTTCTCTTCCAGCACTTCCTGCCTTGGCAATGGCCTGGGGGCTGGGAGGTAGCGGGGAAACATCTGCCCCAGTGAGGAGGAGTGTTTGATCACTGATATGTTAGAATCACTAGTTTATGGTGATAATAAAAAGTAGAAGAGCTTTTCATGGGGTTCGTTATCCAATGCATTTCTCTATTGTCTGTCCTCAGGGTGGGACCACTCCCACCACCACCTTGGTATGTGACTGTATCTACATTAACTACTTTGTGTTTCTATGTTCCTCTTCTACGTCATAAAACCTCATAGATATTTTCATAAGCTCCTGTGGACGTCATAAAACCTCATAGATATTTTCATAAGCTCCTGTCTTTTGCGGGCCTTGCCCACCTGCCATCTGTGGTGGCATCCGTTGCTTGCTCTCCAAAATCCATTCTGTCCTTCTTTTAGTAATAGAACCTCTTGAGTTTTAGCAGGGTACAGGGTCACTCAGATGAAGACTACAATACCCAGCCTTCCTTGCAGCTACGTATAACCATGTGCCTAGGTCTAGCCAATGAGATAAGAGCAAATGTGGGCAGCCTCTTTAGAAAGAATGAGCATGCTTTCCCTTTATCTCCTTTCCTCCTTTCTGCAGACTAGATGCAGATATATGGGGGTGGGGGAGCGGAACAGCCATTTTAGACCCTGGAATGGAAGCCATGTGTTGAAGGGGGCAGGCACCAGAACACTGAATCCAACATATTTGTCCTGAGACTGCTTATATTTGTATGGTTAAGGTGAAAGAGAACTAAACTCTCTTACGTAAGCCTCTGTTATATTAGAGACCTAAAAAAAATAGCAGCTGGAATCTGTTTCCTAACTAACACATTGCTTTTTGAGATGAGCTTTAATTGGTGTCTGCTTGCCTGTTCTCCCACTCCACCCCAACAGTCCAGTAGAATGACCCTTCCCGTCTGTCATCTCCTACACTGCAGTCACTGCAAAATTACTCAGAAGGTAGAGCAAACATGTGCTTAGGTGACTGGCAAAGTGAGAGCACCAGAAGGTATGCATAACAAAATAAAATACAAAATGAGTCAAGTTCAACGTGGATGATCTTAGCCCAAATCACATAATCAAAAAATCTAGAAAGGATTTACTCTCAGTGCATGTCCTTTTCTTGTCATTTTTAAACAGAAAATACTATTTTGAAAGGCATTTGGATGGAAGGGAGGGCACGGTAACATTTTCAGTCCTTAGGGCTGCTCCAGATTTTAATCTAACCTGACGGTACCCCCAAATGATTTCCTCAGAGCAATGATTGTATTTCAGGGCAACCCTCCATTCCTCTACCCTCACTCCCTACCAGACAGGCTGAGGGTTCCTGGAGGGCTCTGTCTTTTGCTCTCAATCAATTCACCTTTATTGTGCACCTACTGTTATTTATGTTTCGATTCCCCGCATGTCACATGGTGCCTGGCACCTAGGAGATGATATCGATACACTTAACACATCGGCAACAACAACAATGAGCCAGATGGTAGGTGAGATTCGCGTATGTGCCTCTTTGTGGGTCGGGCAGGCTGGGAAAGGAGAGTCGCCATTTTTCTTTCTCTTCCTCACCCTAAGGCTCAAAGAGTTTGAATATTATGCCCAAGCTTTCACAGCTCTTAAGTGGCTATTTTAGTTTCAATGTCACACACATATCTTCACCCTGGCTCTTGTCATTCCAGACACTTTGGATTTTTCTCAGTCCCCTGAACCCACCATATCCCATTGTTTTCCAAAGTGTTTTTGTATATTCTGTTCTCTGCCTGGAGTGCCCCCTGCAATGCCCTCTTCCGCAGTACTTTCACCTAACGGATACCCACCCGCCTCCAGGGTTCAGCTTAAACATCACTTCCTCTGGCCTCTACCAATTTCTCACACTAAGTTAGGTCCCTATGATACAGACCACACTGTTTATACTTTTCATCTGTAGCATACATTGCAATTATAATTGATCAGTTATTTCTTTATTATCTATTTTCTGTGCTAGAATGGCAACTCCATGAGAGTAGGGGGATGTCTGCCTTATGTGTTAAGTGGCACATAGAATATGCTGAGAAAATCTGCATAAAGAGATGAACGAATGAACATCAGGACTGACAAGAAAATCCACAAAAACCACAAGGAGAAAGGAACCTATTTTCCCTTGATGAGAAAGCAAATAGAATATTGCAGTTTGGGTAATTTGACTTATTGGGCCAACACTTTCAGGGAATTTTGACAACAATCAGAATCAAGCAGCTATATAGAAAGTTCAGAAAGAGGTAATGTGTCTTTTCACGTGGTTTGACTTTGATTCATCAAATACTGAATCAAAACTCAGAAACTTTGCTGTATGTTTACAAGAGAAAAATGCAGGCTTAGAAAATCCAAGTCAGAGAAATGCCCAGTTAAAAGTGTGAATTTGCTTTTTATTCCTTTCCCAGAGGAAGAGTGCTATTTACCAAACCTACACTGCTTAAGAGAATGATTAGGTACCTCAAGCCTAAGAAATACTTTTGACATTGAAAGAAGCCGGTTAGGCTTCTAAAATACAACGTGAAGCTGCATTCAAGCGTGTGGTAGAGCGTTTCCAAACATGGTCGCCATTAAGTCCTTCCTTTCCTGTACATACACTCAATTCTGTCCATCAGTTGGGAGAGTCTAATTGCTCTTCCTTGAATCTCCTTGAATTGTGACTTGTTTTGACCAATGAAATGCGGCAGAAGTGATGTGCCGATTCTTGGTCTGCCCTTTATAAGGCTTTTGCTTTCCGTTGCGCAAGCCATCCACCCTGTTGTAAAGAAGCTAGGACTAGATTATGGGATGATGAGACCAAGTGGCAGGAGAGAAACCAGGTGGAGCAGCACTGAGGCATCAGACATGCGAGTGAGGACCCTTTCAAACTCCCAGTGCAGCCACTTGTGGTGAATGCAGTCTCGGCAGCTCCCTTGGTCTATACACTGAGCACAACTGCCGAACAGAGCCTTGTTTGAATTATTGAACCACAGAATCAGGAAAGCTAGCAAACCATTGTTTCTTCCACCTGCTAAATTTGGGGTTGATTTGTTACACAGCAATAGACACTGAAACAACATGATATTTCAATTACTGCATCCTCACTTCTCTGATGGCATCATGCATGTAGAATGTAACCGCGAACCGATAAACAAATAAGGTAATAAACAGCCCATGTGCTTTGCTTCTGGCGAGGATGTTGACGTCCTCACTCAGGACCTACGATCTCTACGTTTATGCACAATTTTTTTTATTTTTTAAATTTTGTTTATTTTTTTATTTTTTAAGGAGGGCGCAGCTCACAGTGGCCCATGCGGGGATCAAATGGGCAACCTTGGTATTTTCAGCACCACGTTCTGACCAACTGAACTAACCGGCCACCCCTGTTTATGCACAATTTGAACATGTTTGTTCATCTCACATCATAGTCAAAACCAGTATAAGACTATGCAAGTTGAAATAGATTTAGTGGCTATTAGAAAACACTATGTTTGATCCTCTCGCTTTTATGGGGTGGAAAAAGAAGGGGTCCAGTAATGGGTTCAGATGAACAAAGTCAAAGAATGCATTAAAAACAGGAAAATAATCCAGGATTTCTGGTCATCCAAGTAAGGCACTCTCTTCACTTTACCTTTCTATTCCATAGAAGAGAGAAAATTAAATGGGTTGGGAACAAACGGACT
The DNA here is from genome assembly GCF_036562045.2 of Rhinolophus sinicus. NCBI lineage: Eukaryota > Metazoa > Chordata > Mammalia > Chiroptera > Rhinolophidae > Rhinolophus > Rhinolophus sinicus. Next base: position 23,443,411 of record NC_133762.1, read on the forward strand.
TTTAGACACAACGAGAACACTGATGGATGAGATGGAAAGCTGGTAGGCACAATCTCAAAAACATGACAAACTCCAGTTCCTGCGAGTGAAGTCAAACAGCCCCATTTATGCTGTAGGGATCCAGAGGCATCCGTTTATTTGAGCCCAGAGCAGCCCAATACTTGGTATTCATGACTATGACCCTGAGTCAGAAAGCGAAGATTAAATTATGTTTCTCATACCCTATTTAAGGAGGTAGGAAAGTGTGTAATGCACTCTCAGAGATATTCCCATGCAAAATGCTTAAAATAAATACATGATTTGATGTGCAAAGGGATAAGCTTCAGTTATGTGCAAGCTGCATTTCCGTGGAACAGTCCATGTCAGACAAATGAGGCATTGCTGTATTTGCAGAATGTTTAGCATGTACTCCAAGTCCTGGCTAGTCTGAAGGTTTCTACTAAATGAAAAATGAGCTTTACTTGTGTCTAAATCTCAGCTTAAGTGCACTCTCTGAAACCTTCCTGGGAATTTTTTGGACAGGTGTCTCTTTTCAAATAGCATAATATTTGGACATTACATTTTAAATATGTGCAGATAAAAATGATATTCCAAATCTGTATTGCACTTATAACCAGATGGGATAACAGTAGTGAGAGTTACTGAGAGACAGTCCGTCAAGGAAAAATAATGGAAAGAAAACCTAACCTCTTCCTAACCCTGCCTGGAAGTTTGTGGCTACAAGTTGAAGCATGAGCATCATATTATCCAAAATCTGAAATGATTCAATGTGGTCAGATCAACATAATATCTCCTATCTTGCTTCCTCCCTACAGGGTAACAATATTTTCCTTGTCAAAAACCGAGGGGTTGGGGGACAATATAAACAGACTTTGCTACCTGCAGGTCTATTATGTTCCATCATGCGGTGGAAAAAACGTGCACTCCTTTCTAGAGATGGAGCAATCACATGCCATTCCAACCTACTTCCTCACTTCCTTGTCTTCTGCCTGCTTTGTCATTTAGGTATGGGCCTGGCTCCTGCAGCTTTTGAACTTCTGACACCAGACTTAGAACCCTCATTCTTTTTAGGGCAGGACAAACAAGGGAACATTCACTGAAATCCCAGGTTTTGCAATGTTTTAGTCTGGAAGTTATCATCAAAAGCCAGATATGTCGATGGCAGACTTAGCCCAAGCTGAGCAAGTTAGCGATTGGTACAAGAGAGGCACCATTAGAGCGTGTCCACGTTTCCCAGTTATTGGTACAGATGTCGCCGGTGATTATGCTACAGGCTAGGGTGCCTGTCAGCAGACTCTGAGTAGGAACGTCTGTGACCCTGACTTTCTCCTCTTATGTACGCATGAGACCTACTTACTGCATTTTCCCCAAACGTACCACCTTTCCTTACTACACGTCGAGTGGAGCTGCATTACTCCTGGTAAGATGTTCATACAAGACTCATTCAAATAAAACATTGACTATAAAGCCTCTACTCCATGAAGATGTGCCCAAGACCCCTGAAGATGGGAGGCAGTGGGGGCCTACGGGAGGGAACGCTGATGTGGGCCAGCAGGATGCACGTGGCCAAGCTCTCCATGTCTCGGCCAAAGACTGTGTTATGTGTATCTGAGTATCTGATCAGTCAAGGCATATATTCAGAGTCTGCAAACATTCATTGAATGCCTCCTCTGTGACACACTAGGGATGGCTTGTTTCATGTATATTATCTCATTTAACTGTCAACAACAAAACACATTTATTAGCCCGTTATGAAGTTTCTGAATCTTACTTCTAAAACAGAATGGCATAATCTCTAGAGGCCAGAAGGAACGCTTTAATATCCTTCATCCATATTCTCTTTACTGTTAGGAAATTGTATTAAGGCAGATGGTTTGAATGCCCAGACTCTGAGTATAGACTCTCCTTCAATCTGGCTGCATGATTTTTAAACTTCAGCTTGCATAAGAATTACAGTTCAGGGTAATGCACAATATAGTAACACAAAAAAACAAGTATACTGTATTTTATGGATGGCTTAAGGGATTTTTAATGGTAATTTTGACTACGGGCAATTTTCCTGTTACGAGCAGCTTTTAGAAGTTTACGCCTTGTGAGATGCAATTTTTCTCTGCGCTATAACTCTCACTTTTAGCTTGTTGCAAGGTACATCCTGCTTTACAGTATTTCAGAAGATCATCTCAACGTAACAGTCCACTTGACCAGATAACTCTGTAATGGTATACTCGTCTGCAGCAAAGATAAATTTTGCACATTGTGGCTGACAGACTCTGAAGATGGTCCCCACGCTCCCCACCTCCTGGTGGACATGCCCTTGTGGGGTTCCCTTCCCTTAAGTGTGAGCAGACCTGTGATTTGCTTTTAATCAGTAGAATATGGCAAGGGTGATGGATGTCACTTCCGTGATTATGAGGCATACGATTGTGGCTTCCATCTTGCAAGAGACTCTCTCCCCACCTCTCTTTGGTGAAATGGTCTAGCTGGGGAACCCCACATGATAAGGAACTGTGTGTTTGGCCTCTAAAAGCTGAGGGTGGCCACCAGTCAATAGCCAGCAAGAAATTAAAGCCCTGAATCCTAGAGCTGTAAGGAACTGAATTCTGCCCCAAACCTGAGTAAGCTCATAGGTGACCCCTTCCCGAGCTGAGCCTCTGCTGAGACTGCAGTCCTGGCCAACACCTGGATTACAACCTTGTGACCCAGGTAACCTGTGCCTGAGCTCCTGGGGCCCAGAAACTGACATGATATACACGTGTTGTTTCAAATCAATGAATACACACATTAATCAGGATTTGGTGACATAGCTGAGTCTACCCCAAGGCCTACCAGTTGAGAACCTCTGATCTAGTCTAATAGTGACAGGAGAACTGAAGCCCACAGAGGTAAATGCATTAGCCCTGGGTCGCGTGTTCTAATTCTGCCTCTGTGACCCTCCTCAGACCACGTGACTTCTGTCACTCCGTTTCCCTACCTACAAAAGGAACAGTTGGCCTAAGTGAATTGCAAGGGTAATATAGTCTTTACTCAGGTCTTTTGTCTCTAGAGCCTGAGGCTTCTTTCAAAGTGTTCTTTAGAACACTTGTTTTAGAAAAAAAGGTTTCTAGATGGATTAAACAGAAAAATTCTGTGGTCCAATACAGTTGGGGGATGCTGAGTTAAACGACATTTCTTAAGAGGTTTCTTTGCTTCAGGAACTCCCAGAGCTATTAATTTGCTCATATCCATTGGGAATGTCCAATAATGAGATAGAGTCAACAGCATTTTCCAAACTTATTTGATCATAAACTCTCCCCACTTTGTCCCCTGAGTCCTGGGACTAGTATTTCACTGAATACACTAAAGGAAGGTCCACAGCTTTCCTTATAATGATCAAAACCCTCCCCCAGAGGGAAACCCTCCTCCGAAGAAAGATGGTCCATACTCTTTTCATTTTCAAATGACTCGGAATGCCAGGAAGGTCAGTGCACTTAGGTCCAACACAGGGACGTGGCTGACTGGGCTTTGCCAAGGCCACACCAACGGACACAGCTGAGAAGCAAAGGATCAGAATAGGGTGACGTCACTCGACTGGTGGCAAGCTAATGGGAGAGGTGCGTGGGAAATATACTAGAAATGTACATCAGGCTCGTCGCCCCAGAGAATAAAATGTGCTCTTCTAATTTCTAAACCCCCTTCTCATGAACTGAAAGCTGCCTCCTTAACCTTTTTCTCAAGTGCGATGAATTCTTTTCTTCCTCTCCCCTTCCCTTCCTCCCTCCCTCCCTTCTTCCCTCTCTTTTTCTTTCTTCTTCCCCTTCCCTTCACATCCTTCCTTTTTGATACGTGCTTTCTTCCATGTGTTTTCGATAAAGAGCTTTGCCGGCCTTGTTCTGGGATGTGAGCAGGAGGAGAAAGAACTCATAGGTTCATGTTCTCACATGTGGAGTCCAGAACCCAGTGCACCGTCGAAACACGTCTTGAAATAGTCTAACCGCCACAGGACAACCACTCTTTGAGTCACTACCAGGTTTGGCGCCCTCAAGGGAGAGCAGTCATTTCCCAAAGCCTCGTGAACCGCCCGGAGATTTCACGAAAAGCAAGTAATTTGTAGTCTGTTCTATTAGCCATTTTAGGGGATGCCGTGGGGTGAACCTTCTGCTCTGTCTCGCCTGTGGGGGGGCGAGCCTTGCTTCTCCCTTCACACAAAGAACTGAAGTGACCTTCTGTCAGTCTTTTGCCCCCCTCGCCCCTGCCGAGTTCTCTGTCACTGTTCACACCCCCCCTTCCTGCCTTCCCGCCCCCCCTCCTGCCCGCCCCCTCTCCAGCACAAGGTTTCAGGAGCAATATCACAATAAACCTCACGCCCAGACCCGGACGCCCTCCAAGCTGCCTCAACACAGTTCTCATTTTTAACCTCGCACAGTCATACCCTTGAGTTAACCACAGTTATGTGGCATCGCTCTGATAATGGCTTGTTTTCTAAGAGAAAAGCAGTAACATCGAACAGCATCCTGGCAAAATAAAGGAGAATAAAATAGGCATGATGAATAAAATATGCGGGCAGAAAAAAGCATATAAATGATCTGGGGATGCTGACACAATGAAGTCTTGCTAACTGCCCTCCAGGCGAAATACATATTTTTCAAACTCGTAAGTTCTATACATTCACAAAATAAATAAATAAATAAATAAATAAATAAATAAATAGGCCTCCCCCCTCCTCCCGTGACTCAGGGCTGGTAGGTGGGCACTCGACATGGATGGTAGGTGGGCACTCGACATGGATCACCCCTAAGTGTCACTGGCCTTTTGCTAGTACAACATCAATTTCCCTGTGTCCTCGGCTTATTTTCCGGCGGCTCGTGTCCACACACACATCACCACCGAGACGCCCTGCTTTTCCCCATTTAGCAGCTGACATCAGCTTTCAACACTGCAGGATTATGCCGCAAGTCACTGGTGTCACCTATGCACAGACCGAGCGTGAACTCTGCGAGAGAACAAGACCCAGAATCAACATTTTCCCAAACTCGCCCTTCTTAGGTCAAAGGAGAAAGGCAGAGGCTGAAAAAAAAAGGGCTGAAAGCTGCATTCCGTCTATCTTCCTAGAAAACCTAGCGTAACCTTCTAAATGGAGACCAAACATGACTCCGGGATACACATGTCTATTTATTCTCTCCCCCCAGCCCCCATCTGATAAATATTTACGGCAGATCAGGCACTTTGCTAGGCTCTTGGCAAGATGTGGCTTTAGTCTTCAAGTCACTACCACGTCATGGGAGAAGCAGAGGTGCAAATAAACATAATGGGACGCACTATTAAGGATTATTTTCTTTTCCCTCTCCGCCCACTGAGACAGGGCATAGGTGCCACTGCATTCTTGAGTAACATGGGCCACAGAGCGTCTGGGTCTTAAACCAGTGGCGCTCAAATCTGACAGCTCATTAGAATCACCTAGGAGGGTTTAGAAACTAGAGCTATACCCATAAGGGGGTCGCCTGGTGGCGGGCGGCTGGAAATGGTCCATGTTTTGATCTGGGGAGTGTGGTTACATGAGTGTGAATATATGGAAAATCTATTGAACTTTACACTTGGTATATATATATTTTGTACACTTGATATTTATGCACTTTCGTGTAGATAAGCTAAACTCAATTTTTTAAAAAGTGGAACATTCCTACATCTAGGCCTATTCTTAGAGACTTTGCTTTAAATGGTCTTGGCTTCAGCGCGCTGGAGAAAGCTCCCCAGGTGACTCTGAGGTGCAGCCAGGGCTCAGAAACAGTCTGTGGGCAATTAAATGCTAATGGCCTGGAGAAGAGGGCACGGGGAACCTTCAGCCCTCTGTGTGCAGGGTCAAAAGAGAGCTGCCATCACTCACTGGTGCTGGCCCCTAAAAGACCACCCAGGTTCATCCACTGCGGGGGTAGGAGGCTTTTTCTGCATAGTTCTATTGCTCGAAAAGGGTGATGGTTCGCTCTTTTGTGTTTGGTCCCGAAAGGAGAAGCATAAGAAAGGATGGGAGAGGCAGGGAAGGGAAGGTCGTAAGAGTTCTGGGTTCAAGAAGAGATTTAGGACTTGGGCTGTAACCTGGGAGGGCCAGGGGCATGGCAACAGACAGACGGCATTAGGACTGGATGCTAGCAAAGCCATGTGCTCGTGGTGTGACCTTGGAGAGGTCATTTAACCACCATCAGCCTCCCTTTCCTCTTAGTAGGTGTGCCTGGGCCTCTGTGGTTCAGCACTGCAAGTCCTGTGTCCTGGGAAACACCTAGTCCCAGCTAAACTGAGATGGTTGGCTCCCTTCATGTACGAGTTGAGGGCCGTGAAGCCTACATCTTGGGGTTGTGAGGACAAACCATCGTTATAGAAAATGCTTAGCACACTGCTTGCCATAGTATTAGAATTCAACAAATGACAGCTATTAGGACCAGTAGGTGTGGCAGAAGGGACACTGTTTTGTTCTATTGCATGGGGTCAGCCTATGCAGTGTCTGGCGCACAGTAGGCACACAATACATATTAATAAAACGAATGCTCATCTGAGCCACAGATTTCATTACCCAAATTAGAGAACTTCGTCTTCCCTAATTACGAGGGCGCACTTTCAAACCGTTTAATGACATCTTGTTTTGTAGCCTGCTTAATAAATCTTTACTGCCAACGGCAAGTTTCCCATGTTGGCAAATCATCTAAATATTTAACTGATTTTTTTTTTCCTCCCTAAGGCTTCATGCATACTCTTGGCATTGTGCAAGCTGATAAGCAGAGAGATTCAACAGCAAGAAATCAGACACTTCAAATCTATAAATCTCAGATCTATCTTCCTCTCATGTGGTTGATCCAATTGGAGAGCTAATTCCAGAGTCATTACCAGCCCCACCACTCCCACCCTTTCTTTGCTCCCTCTACTGTAGCGGCTGTGAGCGCGAAACGCTTGTTTGCTCAGCCTCACCTTCGTCTATGTGGGGCTGAGTACACTCTCTGGCAAATAAGATGGGAATGCAATTCTTCCAAGGGGGTAGGGGCCATCCAAGAAAGGGTCTGCTTTTCTGGCAAAAAGCGCAGGTGAGTTCGCTGGTGCCCCTTCCCAGACTCTTGTCTTGCACGCAGCTGTGATGCTCACCAAGCAAGAGTGACCCTAGGACTGTGGGGACAAGCCTGAGGGGAAGGCCACGAGAACCAGAGACTCTGTAATGCTTGACCCTCAAGCCTCTGGAGTGGCTGCCTATGGTAAGGTGAGGAAAAAGCAGCACTTGCCGTTGAAGACCCAGGAGGGCTGGGTCCTCTCTTCTCTGCTTGTGTGATGCCTAGCGAGGAGCAAGATCCTGACATACAAACACGTTCAAGGTGAGAGCGTCAAGGCATCCCCTCCTGGCCAACTTAAAACCAGAGCAGGAAGTGTGGGAGCAGGGAACGAGAGAACTCGTGATTGCCTGAAATGTGAGAAGGAGCTTTTCTCACATGTCTCGTCATTGCGTTCTGTCTGGGTCAGCTCAGACCGTCCCAGCGCAGGCACTTCTCTGCCCAGCAAGCTAAATGACCATTGTCCCGGGAAAGAAAGAAAAACAAAGCGGTTATTTAAAACTAGAACAGACTGTGGCCTTCTGTTAGGGTAGCATGATTTACATAGCTCCATCCACTCCTTTTTTCTCACCCAGATTGATGGGAGCAGAAACGAGTGAGATCCTGGAGGTGTTGTCAGCATTTCAAAAAGTTCATTAACAGATCTTTGCTGTGTAAAATCAGTTGAGGGCTGAGTCTCAGTGTGGGGCGAAACATTTTATAGGTCTGAATAAGTAAGAGGGAAAATTTTTTGTTTGGTTTTGCTTCTCCATGGGGGCAGTGAGCTGATGAGGAAGAGAAACAAGCAACATGGTAGGTTAGAGGGACTTCTCAGTCATACTATAAAGTAACTGTGTTTCCCCGAAAATGAGACCTAGCCGGACCATCAGCTCTAATGCATCTTTTGGAGGAAAAATTAATGTAAGACCTGGTATTATATTATATTATATTATATTATATTATATTATATTATATTATATATAATATTATATTATACCAGGTCTTATATTATAGTAAAATAAGACTGGGTCTTATATTAATTTTTGCTCCAAAAGACTCATAAGAGCTGATAGTCTGGCTAGGTTTCATTTTTGGGGAAACACGGTATACGTGCTACAAGGAGGATACTATTATGGTACAATCTGTATTATAATCGTAGGGAACCCTAAAACTATTAAATTAGTTGCTCTTATCATCGCCAACTCAGATGTAACCTTACTACAAGACGTGCTGTTTGAGTTGTGTAGGGCTTGGGGGTGGTTAATAATTCAGGAGGAAGAGCCGTGCCCACCTTGGGTCAACTCAGAGGAAACGCTGAACAGTTTCACTTATTTAATCCTCACAACACTCCTATAAAGTAGGACCTATTATTTCCCCCTATTTCATAGGTGGGGAAACTGAGGCACAAGGTCACACAATAGTTAATTCTAGGCAGTTTCCTTCCAGGATCTCTATGACCCCATATTGCCTCCCTATCAGAGTCAGAAGTGACTAAACGAAGTAAAGTTTCTGGGACTCTCACAGAAATTTTAAGAGGGTTCTGGATTTCAAGATGGTATGGGAGTCTGAGCATATATCAAATGACTGGGAAAATGTCAATCCACCGGCAACGTTATGTAACAGCTGTCTGAGACACGACTCAGTCTTCACAGAGAAAGAGTTTGCCTCCGTATTTGTTTCAACCGTTTACCAGTTTCACTGTTGAAGATGAAAACATAGAATAGCTTTCCAATTTTGCCTAAAATCAAATGAAGCCTTTTTCAAATAAAAAGATGTGTTTTAAAGGAAATATTTGTCTACTGAGAAAAAGAAAAAGGCTTCTCTAATTAAGTTTCAACAAGACAAACCTCATCATTGCTTAAGGTCATTTAAAATGCAAAGTGGTAAATCAATCCATCTCAGCATGGTGTCTAAAGTTTAGAATGTTCTTAAACAGCACATGTAGTTTTTAGGCATTTGGGCTGTTGCCTATGTATGCTGAAAGGAAAAGAAACCTTTGCTACACCTTTGGGCTCATCAAAATGCAGCCCCACATTTGAGAATGATTATTTTATAAGGTACACGTGGTTGAAAGGGGAGACGGCCTAGAGCAGAAAGCACTTGGAGAGGCCCAGCTACTTATTGTCACCGTGGCCATGGCCAGGAGCGTGGGAATTAGCTCTGATTTCACTACCAGCCTTCTCCTCACAGAGGGTGTGGTTTCCAATAATTACATCGCTGCTATTTAGAGTAATGAGATAGGGTTCTTGCACAGCAAGAGGTAGATTTTACTGGGTTCATTTAAATTTTATGGAAATGAGTATTTATTAGTTGACATCCACTGAAGCCCATCTCTGAGACTTGCCTTTCTTAGTCTACGGCTCACTGAGACGAAAGGATGGTATCTATAAAGTATTAATCTCCTTACTTCTTCCTCGAGAACATGGATCTGTCTCCATTTAATTGTCAGAGGGACTGACGTTTTCCTGTGGCTTAATCCGAGAGAAGTGTGAAGAGGGCTGAGAAACAACGTGAATATCCACTTTCCCAGAGAGGTACCATGTGCTGTTGGAAAGACAGTTACTGAGCAGTTTAGGCAACAAAGATAATTTATTTTCAAGGCCCGTGTTTGCCACAGGGTGATAGGATAAGACAGAAAGAATTCCATCTCATGTTTTGTTTTTTTTTTTCAATCACCAAAGATTAATAACGAGTCATTCAAAAGGTTCCAGGAAACCAGAATTGTAAGACCAAAATGGATCTCTGAACGATTTCTGGGTTTTCATAGAGAATTTTGCAAGGCTTGTCTTCCTAGCAATTCCCAAACAATTTTCCCCAAAGCTTTGTCAGACAAAACCCATGTGTGGGGATATCTCCTTGAGCTCTCTGCTGTCCTTCCGACACTCACTAATGTTTACAAATTAAAGAAATGGCTGAAACCTGGCACTGTCATTCATCACTCACATCATGCAGAATGGCAGGTAAACAGGAGAATCTAAACTGGCATGGAGAATGAGCCAACACACATAAGTTACAAATATAAAAAAATTAACAGACACCAATCTGCTCCCCAACCCCATTTGCCAGCGCTAAATCTCTATGGTAACTGAACTCCCCGTGGCCTCCCTGGGTATTCAACTAGTGGATTTTTCCCCCTTTTCCTTTTCAAGGAAACTTCTCACAACTGATTTAAATATTATGATATTCTCATCTCCGAGTGCTAAATGGGAGATGTATTCGTGCTGGCTGGGGTGCCTTTTAAAATATATATTTTCTTCCCTCAAATGGCACTGCCACAACTGTGAATTTTCTCCTAATAGAAGGTTCCTTTTTAAAAAATCTGAAAGTTGAGGGTTGAAAGTGGCACTGTGCTTTTAGGGAATGACGAGATTAAAGTTGCCTAGCAACTAAGTAACGATAAAAAGGGAAGGGGCACCCACTGCACAGAGCGTAGCTTTTTTGCAAACGCTTGTCTGTTGTTTCTTAGGTGGCACAGCTTTTCCTTTTGCCGTCTTGTTTCTGTGGGCACCTGGTTGAGGTGTTCTATATGAATAAATATTGAAGACTTAACTGCATTTGGAAGATGGGCAGAGAGGAACATTTGTTGAGATTTACCACACCCTGAGAATATCATTACCAAATATTTAATTTTCCTGGCAAACCAGTAGGGTAGGTATGTTTTAATTTTCATTTTGCAGTTGAAAAAAATAAGACTCGGAGAGGGTAAGTGGCCCGCCTAACGTCACACAGTCATCGAGAGAAAGACGAAATTTGAACTTTGGTCTTGTTGATTTCCAAGTGCAGGTTTTTTCAGCTACTTCACATTGTTTCCAATATTTATTTCTTTTTCTTTTAGAAATCACTGTCTACAGTTCCTTCTAGCCTCAGAGTTATTTCATCCATGAAAACAAATACCCTATACCTTCCCCGGGGACAAAAAGGGAGACAAATGGCCAATCCTGACCAAGTCTCTGAGCCTCCTTGCTTTCCTCCAAATCCCCCCAGAGGTCTAGCTGAAGCTCTATGGTTTCAGCAGTTAGACTCTCAGAAACGAACTTGAAATTGGAATGTTTGACCAACTAATGACATTGACTGATGTGTTGAGCTGATCTGAGGCTGTCTGTCTTCGCTTACTCACCAAAAACGATGCCGACACAGGCAGATGCCAATCATTTTAAAAGAAAAAGAAGATGAGGGGAAACAGCTTATTGTGCCGTAAGTGTTAAAGATCAAAAATATTAAGTTTCAGATCAAGAAAAAGAGAGAGCGAGAGAGGGGGCGGGGAGAGAGAGAGAGAGAGAGAGAGAGAGAGAGGAAGACGAAAAGAAAAACACAAACACTTCAAATCTTTTGTCAAGAAAATCTCTTCCAGGTGAGTATCAAACACTGCCTTTCTCAAGAAGTTTGAGCAACTGCCATTAGGATGGGAAAATGAAAAGGAACTTGAACAGAACAAGATGTCCTGAGCGATTTTATGATACTTCTGACCTTAAAAGGCATACACTGGGATGTAAGTGCTTTAGTGATTTTGCAGATCCCGAATTGGTACTGACTTGAAGGCCTCTTGAATACATCCTGAGGTTTGACATTTGCTGTGCTCTCCCCCCGCCCCCACCCAAAGATCATTACACGAAACAATGCCACAGAATCTACCAAAATGTGAAAGCCTGTGGGAAGTGACTAAAACAGGTAGTTGAGGGTTCGCTGGGGGCTGCACTTAACGAAAATCAGAAAATTGCCCGCTCTGTTGTTGAGAGAAATAAACACTTTATTTGCAAGTGTCTCTGGCATGTCTTTGTGTAATGGCTTGGTTACAGCAATGCGTCCCTGGCAGGAAATGAGCTGAACAGCACGGGGGAAATAAAGAAGATAAACCCTAGAGAGGAAAACGTATGTGCATTTTCTTTCTTTTTTTTTGTTTCTCTTAATTTTATTTCATTTTACTTTTTAAGTTTTCAAGAATAGAAATATGCAATCACATTGGGCAATGTGTCATTCTCTGATGAATTCTGTATAATGTTTAGAAGTCGGTGTCCTCTGGAATCTGGGAATTATGGTGGAAAATGAATTGTCCAAGTAAAAAGTCCCAAATTATAGTCACCTAATTAAATTCTTAGATGTTTTCTAGCATATGAGGACATGAGGCCAAAATTCAAATTTTAGTGTTGAGAGCTTGCTTGCTGAGTTGTGCGAAAGGCCAATGTCTGTTTCTCTGTTGGGCTTCGTGCATATAATGAAACCATATTGACGAATTATTTAGCAATTGGAAAGCTTAAGAAAGCAAAATTGCGTTGGGGTGGGGTGCAGAATAATTAATTCAACTTAGAATGAAAAACAAACAAAAAAGATGACATTAACAAAATGACAAAAAAATTAGAGCAGTTATGCATAGGATAAAAATTTAAAATAGTACACATTTTTAAATGAACAAAATAAAGGGAAAACCCATTAGCCTGTTTTATAACAAAATATGTTTTTGAAAGGCATCAGATTCATAATAGTTACGTGGAATATATTTTGATATGGGATTTATTATAATTATGTGGGACTCATCACATTATGTGGTGAGCTGATGAGTCATTATAATTTAAGGGGAAAAGAGCAGTTCAAGTTATTTTATATAAAATTGCGGGGATGGGATTTGAGTTATCTGATTAATTATCGGATGAGCTTCCTCAATTTTTACTTGACCTTGTTAGTGTGACTATTCCAAGTTGTGTTCAAACATTCCAGTTCTGTCGTAAAACAGGGTGCAGCTTATCTCTTTAATGGAACAGATGGGGGATAGTTAGCTATCCGTCATCTCTTAAGTTGGGGGTTTGCCCAGGAATAAGCTGATTCGCAGGCTCCAAGCTTCCCTGCCCACCGTGGGACGCTATCACCACTGACTTGAGGGATTGTGCAATTCACAGGTGTTGGGAGACTCTTGGAGTCTATCTACAAGCCAAACAATGACGCCCACATATCCTTTGGGATAGACAGGCTCACATCTTGACAGAGGCACTTTTGCTTTATTACAGCAAATCTCAAGAATGAGACAAAAGTCAGTTTTGGACAGTTATCAGGTGTGTTGCAAGTAATTTGTGACCAGTCCTTTTGAAGGACTTATTTGGCTTAAAAACAAAACAAGAGACTAGATGCTAAGCTGTTCTTTACTATTGTTCTCCTTACTCTGGCAGCATCTTGATGTAGTCTTTCCAAGGGTAGACCAGATGCCATCATTCCTGGGCTCAGACCTCTCCAGTGACGCCTTGGTGCTTTCCTATTGATAGCCCATCCGATTCTCTGCCCTCAGGCCTCTGCCCAGCTCTCTAACCTCATTCTGCCTCAACGCTAGGCCCATTCTCTGTTTCTCAAACAAGGCAGACCCTTTCTTGTATCAGAGACTTCCTTTTGCCTTTGCCTGGAAAGTTCTTCCCCCAGCTCTCCAAAGCCAGTTCTTTCTCATTATTTGTGTCTCAGGAAAAGGTCACCTCTTCAGACCGGGCTTCCTGATGAACCCATCAAAACAGCCGACCCACTTGATTCACCCCCCAAAACACGCGACTTACATTCTCTACCCAGCGTCACACCAACACCCCTCATAGCACCACTCTAGAAATGATCTTGTGTGTTTTTGTTTATTTGTTGGTTGTCTGCCCTTTCCTCTAGAATATAAGAGCTGTGAGAGCTTATCTTGTTCAGTACTGATGTCCCCATGTGCAGCAGAGTACCTGGCATATGGTGGTTCTCAATAAATATTTGTCTAAATGAATGTATGAATGCTCTTTTAATTAGAGGTTACAGCTTTGGGTTGTGAAGGACACCTCTGAGGGAGAGGTGGGAGAAACAGCCCCGGTCCCGGCCCCATCCATTTAAGAAGCCCCTTTATGGCTCCATTATTTCTCCTGCTTGCCTGCCTAGAAAGGAGAGAACAACAATTAGCTTCTGGAGTTTGTGTAATTTCATAGCCAATCCTTTGATATATGCAGGAGGCCAAGAAATTCTATAGTAGACAATCCAAGATTGTGGGTTGTTCAAAGAGGTCACATGATAATTACAGACAACATTTATTTAGTGTTTTCAGCATGTCAGGCATGGATCTAATTATAACATTTAATCCTCACAACAGCCTTGGGAAGTAGATACTGTCTCCATTTGACAGGCGAGTAAACTGGGGCTTGGACAAGTCGTCTTGGTCAAGGTCACACAGTTAATCAGTGATGGCGCCTAGATTTAAACTGAGTTATTCCAACTGCTACCCCTTGCCAATGACTCACCCAAGTAACACAATGGTGGATTGATTAGAAATATCAGGACTCTACGGTTTCTCTCACTGGATTAATTCCCCCTAATGCTTCTGAATTTGAGGCTTTACTATTAAGAGCTAACTTATTTCCTGGCATCATTCCTCTTGCTTTTACGTAAAATACGTGACAGTCTATTGTAGTGGGAAGCGTTGATAAGAACACGTTAACTCTTGAGTTAAGGTGACCTAAACTGCCAGTGTAGCCAACTCATCAGGAGCATTGGGACAGGGGGTTATGGGGGGAAGTAAACGTCATGTGCCCTTCTGTGTCTTGGAGTTGTCTGGGGCAAATGGGTTGGGAATCGAAGACCCTGGATTTGCTTTGTGCAAATCATGTCCCTCTTTGTGCTTCATTTATCTCGTCTGCATAATATACAGACTCTGAAGTCTATTTTGTGGTGGGGGTCCCTGGACCTGCAGAGATCCCCAAACTTGGTTTCATCTCAGTGCCTTTCCTTGGGGAAAATATCCAAAGATTGTATGAGAAATTTGAGTGACTATGCAAAACTTTCAATTGCTTTGAACAAGGAAAAGATAAGAGCTGCATTTCTGGGTTTATATCACTCTAACCTTAACCTTGGACCAAGAACATAAAGCAGTTTTTAGGAAGATGGCTTTGACCTTAGACCAAGGAAGAACAGAACAAACTCAAGTTACGATAAGGGGCAAAGATATTCCAGAGTCTGTGTTTTCAGAAAAAGACAGAGGGTGTGGGAGGGGAAGAACTGGAGATGAGACATCCTGGGAAGTGCCAGACAGCTGGCCCAACTGTTTTAAACAGCACTTTCCCCCATCTCGGTATACTGATCAATGTGGGAGATAACAAGGCAGTGCTTAATTAGAAGCTGTTTAATTCTTAAACATTGGGAACTATGGGCACGTTGCATGTTGGGTGACCATGTTATAGGCTAGGTTGTACTCTTTTAATAATAAAACTTTACAGCAAGTAAACTACACGATCAGTCTTTTGCTAATATCCACGGACGACTGACCTTTTCCTTGAGTCAGGAGGTGGGCTGCTCAGCAGGGGGAAGCCCAGAGCAAATTTCAAATTCCTCAGTGAGACATCAATCTCTGGACTTCACAGGAGACATGAGCCCAGACCTAGATCTGAACAACTTATAATGAAAGCATACCATTTTGTAAAAATTTGGAGCAGGGACATCTGGATAATGAGCACTAGCTTGAGAAGAGAAACAGTCCTGAAGAATAATATCCATCAAAGTACTCAGGGCTTTTTGCAGGCATCACAGAACTGGGTGGTAATGAATCCATCAACCCCATCTCAGCCGAGGTGTGGGGTACACATCACGGTGTAGGTGAGAAGCCTCTAGGAGGTACATCGAGGTGGTAACAGAAAAGAGAACTATAGACTGAAGGGTGGCTTTGTTTCAAATTTTCTTTTAACCCTCAAGAAGAAAGTCTCAGTTCAAGTCTCAAGTTCAAGGATTTAACCTCATTAACACTTCCTAACCTCTGTCTCAACAAAGAGAGCAGACCACAAATTCAAGACTCAGGCAGGCATCAGGGTATAGCCAGACGGTAAAACATTGTTTAGTTATCACTTTACCTATGTGTCTGCCCCTCTGTCTGTCATCATCTATCTATCTATCTATCTATCTATCTATCTATCTATCTATCTATCTATCTATCTATCATCTATCTTTTGCCATTAGCTCCCTTTATTGTTAAGTGACATTGGTTTTCCATTGAGGCTAGTGATTAATTAAACTTCCTCTTTAATAAAAGTACGAATGATACATAACAGCACAAGGGGTCTGCAGATGTGTCAAAAAGTATGAATTCCACTTGAGTGAAATTAAAGAAACCCAGTTTTACGATGATAATAGCTAACATTTTATTTTTTTTAGTGTTAGCTGGTACATATTCTAAACTGTTTATATATGTATGAACTCATTCAACTTTCTTAAGTACCCCTTGAGGTAGGTATGATTATTATCCATGTTTTTACAGGAAAAACAGATACAGAGAGCGTAGGCAGTTTTCCCAGAATTCACATTTAGCAAGTTGCAAGGTCAAGATTTGAACTGCTGGGTTTGAACGGCAGAACACACGCCCGTAACCACTGTGCCAGCCTACAACCGAGAGGCCTGGTTATGGCCTATGAATGCAAATGACCTGTGAGCATCAGGGTCAACTTATGGATTTGGGTTGGCGAAGCATCAGTCAAGCCTGTCTATTTGCAAATGGAGGATATGCGGACAAAACCAAAACGCAATGACTAAGCAGAATGTGCTGAACGGAAATGCTAAGATGACCGTTCTTCAGTCTTGCATATTCGAAGATCACAGGCAGGGCAGAGCAAAGAATCTAGCGACTCTAAGAGAACGCCCATTTGGAGCCTCAAGCAACGAGAGGACTGGTGTCTTCATGCCACCCATGTAGCGTTGCTGAAGGAAGGAAGGTTTTATGCTGCCTTCACCTTTACGACGTGATGGAAACGCTGCTTTTCAAAGGGAAAGAGGAGAAATAAGAACTAAAAACAGGGGTAATTGAAGATGCCTCACAAAAAAAAAGGCTAGGAGGATTGAGGGGTGAAAGATCAAAGACTTGAGCCAAAAAGATGCTCAGAACGTCAGGAAGGGCCTCTGAATTTTTACCGAGCTGGTGTCTTTCCAGACTCCTCTCAATGAAACAGCTTCTAAAAGGGAACTAATATCAGGGACTGAGGAGAACCTGAAAGCTCAGGAAAAAATGGTGACAGAAGAACTAACAAGGATGACTCAGTTCTGTAACCTTTGCCCAGAAAAGTTCATTCTCTGGGTTTTGACTTGATTTTAATACTTTTGTTCTTTTTTTTCTTTCTTTCTTTTCTTTTTTTTTTTTTTTTAGAAAATAAGGTTATAACTTTGCAAAGCAGTCGATGTGGATTATTTCACTCGATCTTTACAATAATCATGTGAAAGAGGCAGGGAAGTATTTTATTACTATGTTTATGGTAATGAACTCGAGGCACAAGGCCTTAGGGTGCTGTGTAACAGAAACCCAGCCAGTAATAATGACGTTCTGGGGAAATTCACACAGTGCTGGACATACCACTCACTGCTTTACCACATTTTGTCACAAACCCTTCTACGAACCTTTGAGAGAGGTGCTGCCTTTGCCCCGTCTCGGGAGGCTAGAGAGAGTAAGTGACCTGCCAGCACACTGAGTGTGCAAGAGCCAGCGCACCCCAGCTCACAGGAGCTCACGAGAGCCCACTGTGTGTGTACTTACACTACAGAAATCTATCAACGCTACAAGTCAGGGCTTGGTTTCCCTAACAGTTGGCTGTTAGACGTTTACTAAACACCCCTGGGCCCATGCAAGGTACGTGGCACAGCAGGATGCAGAACCAGGCAGGCTGTTTCCAGACTCTTCCCTTCACACGTCTCAGTAACGTCCACTCACTCTGATCAGTATCCAAGATTGGTCAGCCCCCCGTTTTCCGCAAGGTGGGGAGTCCAAAGTCTACACTGGAATTCTCATTTATTAATTTACATAGAAAAAGAATAGAAATGCCACAAGGATGAAAAATACTCATACGACCTGTGCTAAAGGGCATGAGCTTTGTCTCTGCTCTTGTTTTCAGTGGGATTCTTACATCATCAAAACTGCCTACCTGCCTAATTGACTGTGAATGGACCAAGGATACGAATGAGTCACGAACCAAAGGTGTCCCTGACTCCATGTCCATGAGGGGACAAATAAGGATGCCACTTACTAGGGGTGTGACCGTGGCCAAGTTATTTGAATTCTCTAAGACTCAGTCTGAGTCTGAAAATGATGACAATGGGTTGTTGAAGAAATGTAATGAGCTACTGCTGTGGAAGCTGACATAATGCAAACCCTCAGCCACTGTTCTGGGTAATGAAGCTACTATTAATACACATACAGTTGGGAAAGCAAAGTATAGTCAGAAAGTGGTGAACGTGTATGTACTGGTCAGGGGGTGGGATTCAGGCGGCCATCAGCAAGACTTCCTGAGAGACCGGAGAGGCCGTCACGATGGCTTTGCTCCTGAATCCTGAAATGCTCCACGTTCACAGACAAAAACCCCCACATTGCCAGTGCAGAGGTTTAAGGTACAAACTACTCTGAGAATTCTGACTGAACCCCCGGTTTTCCTCTTCATGTTTCTGACTGGTGTGTTTAGGGTCTGGTCAGCTTCTCTCACCGTGGATTGCTAACCCTTCCTTCAGTTTTCAAGTTCTTCAGGGAACGTGGCAATTAGCTTTCTCCCACCTCCTGACCCCTGCCAAGCTTCCACCACACAGGGCAAGGGTTGGCAAACTTTTTCTCTGAAAGGCCAGATAGGGACTATCTTAGGTTTTGTGGGCCACACAGTCTGTCACAGTCACTCAACACTGCTGTTATAGCAGGAAAGCAGCTATAGATAATATGTAAACAAATGACATGGCTGTGTGCCAATAAAACTTTATTTACAAAACCATGTGGCAGATAAAATCGGATAAAAATCAACAATTTGGAGATAACAATCAGCACGACAGAACCTTTTGAGAGCGTTCAAGTCTTGGTTTTGACACTGGTGCCGGGGTTATCTTGGGCACATCCATTCACTTCTCTGTACCTCTCTTTCGGCACATACCGGTAATAAAACCAGTAAGACGAGTGTTTCCTCTCATCTAGATTGCTGGAGACCAAATGAGGTAACAGAGCTCAGAGCACTCTCTGAGTGTTAAAAGCACTTTAAAAATATAAAGTATATTATTATATTTTTATTCTCCAATGAACAGTGAACTCCACAGGAAGAGGGTCTGTGTCTTTTGACTCTGAACCTGATTTCTAGCACATTACATTTCACAACTAGACATTTTATAAATTATTGTTAAATAAACAAACAGTTTAGCTCTTGATTTAGAGGACTTTTTAATTTAGTGATAGATGTAAGCTAATGTTGGAATAATGAAGAGTTAAGTGTAAAGAGTATAAGCCTATAAAATTATGGTCATAAACTTAAATGCTTATAAAAGCTAAGCAAAAAATATAAGTGAGGGGAGGCTGGATGGCTCAGTTGGTTAGAGCGCGAGCTCTCAACAACAAGGTTGCCGGTTCAATTCCTGCATGAGATGTTGGGCTGCGCCCCCTGCAAAGATTGAAAATGGCAACTGGACTTGGAACTGAGCTGCGCCAACCACAACTAGATTGAAGGACGACTTGGAGCTGATGGGCCCTGGAGAAACATACTGTCCCCCAATATTCCCCAATAAAATTTATTTTTTAAAAAAGTGAATGACATGGGTTGGTGTAAGGCAGTAAGAAAAGGTAGGGACTGGAGTCAAATGAAGAAAGCATCTCCTGTCTGAAGTGGGTCATAATGTTCCTTTGCTGCTACTGCGTCCGTATGGGAATGTGGGACCACCATTGACAATTTTTCCAATTTTTAAAGAGAAGTTGAAAATCTGGATTTTTAAGTAAATCTCTCTGATTTTTCATCATTGGCAACAATACTTAAAATTAAAAAATGCTGCACCTCACTCTGAGGGTAATTGTAACTCCTTGGGTAATTTTTGGAAGCTACAAATGAAAGTTGTAATTGAAAAATAGCAATGTAGAAAATGCACAGATTTCATCATCTTTTGGTTCCCTGGTTGTAATTAACGGTCTTTGTCACTCATTGCAAACTTTTTAATCACTTCAATTTCGATGATTCTTTGATCATATTATTCCTCTTATAACTTGTCTAGTTGTGATGTTTATCAGACACTGACTTGCTCTGACTCCCCAGATATCTGTATGGCTTCCGTCTTTAATTTATTCAGGTCTCAGCTCAGATGTCCCTTCCTCAGAAAGCCTTCTCTAAACAATCTGTTTAAAATAGCCTGCCTTCCTCTTGTTCTCCCTTTCCTTTTCTTATCGTTTATCAGCAGGTGACATACAGTAGCCCTTCCTTATCCACAGGGATACATTCCAACACCCTGACTGGATGCCCTAAACCAAGCATAGTACCCTATATACGCTGTGTATTTTTCCTATACATACCTATCTATGATCAAGTTGAATTTATAAATTAGGCACAGGGGGAGATTATCAACAATAACTGGTAATGAAACAGAACACTTATAACAATATACTGTAATAAAAGTTATGTGAATGTGGTTTCACTTTCTCTCGCAAAATATCTTCCTCTCCTGTACTCGCCCTTCTTCTTCTTGTGATGTGAGATGAGAAGTGAATGTAGGCAGTGTGACGTAGCATTAGGCTGCTCTGGACCTTCTGACAATATATCGGAAAGGGAACCATGGGTCTCAGTGCTCCCGGATCACCAGATCCAGGAGGGAGCCAGGAGGATGCTGACGTTTGGGTGTCAGGAGCAGACAGCACTGATGTACTGATGTTTGAGGAAATTTAGTATTTTCAGACCAGAGCTGACTGTGGGCAGCTGAAACCCCAGAGAGCAAGACCGTGGGCAACAGGGGATGACGGTGTCATACCATTATTGGTTTACAATCTGTCTTCCCCCACTAGAATGTCAACTCCTTGCAAGTGGGGACATTGTCTATTCCGTTCAGTGCTGAAGTCCCCGCCTGCTACCGTGTCTGGCAATAGAAGGCACATAATAATTCTGTCGAATGAACAAATGATGTGCATATTGGTCACTGTTGATGACACACCAAGACTACTCATTCTCCAAGACTTTGGGAAAAACAAAAAACATGGATAGAAGCAAATGAGGTTTCTAGTAACAGAAATCTTAACATCAACATAAGTCCAAAACTTATTGCCCAGTAACTTGCTTTTGACATTAGGAAAAATCACAAATCTGTCTAAAGCCAGCTTTTTATAACATGTTTAAGACACAAGTGTTTCCTGTGGGCAGCTTCCTGGTAATGGCTGAGGAGAATTTTATGATGACCAGAAAGAAGTGAGCTTGAACTTCAGATTAAAAACTGCTTTAACCAACGAAAGGAGAAGATTTGAAATATCTTTTCATAATATATAAAGGTTCTCCATTTCGAAAAACTCATGCAGGAAAAAATAGCTGGAAGTCATTAAGAGTTTTAAAATTTCAAGTGGAATAATTCAGGTCAAATAAGAAAAATATTGACTAAAATGTGATGTCTACTTTCATCTACCGTGAATTGAATTTGTTGTCAAAGTGACATTAGCACCTAGAAATCATTTTAGAAGGGAAAGAAATCCCTGCTACCACCTGGTACCGTCACTCAGTAGCATTTCCCAACCTTCTTGCCAATCTTAGCCTGGAAGCAAGTTCACTAACCTTTTAGACAATACTTTCTCTTTAAACAATACTTTCTCTCCTGGGGATACTCAACAAGTAAGTAATAGCTGCTCACTCTAGGAGAGGCCCTGGGTTCAGTTTCATTCTTCTGAACCCATGACTACTCTTAAGGAACGCATGCTCTGTGTATTGTACACGCATTGCTCTCACACTTTCATCTCCAATCCTGAACTATAATTCTTGGAAAATACGTCAACGCACATGTAAATGCCCACCATTGTGAGACAGAGTAGTGTTCTGATAAACATAGTGTCTGAGCTGGGGGAACTCAAGGTCAAGTGGGAAGGACCGGGAAGAGAATAGATAATTCGAGAATAGACAGTTAACACGAACAACTAGAGAAGTGCCATCTACTTTTTCAATAAGTATATATGCTCTTCTCACGATTATATCTATTTTGGTCTCTTTGACAAAGTTCAGTAGATTGAGTGTGCTAAATAAAAGCTCATTCATGATGTAAAGACATCATTTGTTCTTGCTTCCGACAAGGCTGAGTGGCCCTCGGCGAGTGTCTGGGCACTCACACCCAGGCCCTGGAATTGTGCATTTGCTTCTTTTTGCCCCCTATGTCACGGGCCCCCTCGAGGGAGGGACGGTGTATGGTCTCGTTCGCATCCTCAGTGCCCAGCCGAGGGTCTGGCACGTGACCACTCATTCAGAGGTGTTACCTATCTGAAGGGACGTGTGGAGGACAAGAGTCCTCAGGGCACGAGTCTGAGAGAAGCTGGCTAGGTCCACCCTGGGACCCACAAAACGCAAACGTGACACGTCCATTCAGAAAACAAGGGGATTTTCTTCACGTTGCGAGTAGGGGAATGCCCTGAAAAGTACTTTCCAACAGAGGATGGTAGGAACCTTGAGAACCCTTCCCCTCGTCCTGAACGCTGCCTTTTTTGTTATTTCACACGTTCCTCTCCGCACTTCCCATTCTGATGTTCCGACATCTCTAACTGTAAAGTTTCGTGCTTGCCTCACAAAGCCCGTGTGACAGAATTTTCTTTTAATTAGCGCGTTCATAACAGCAACAATAATTCTAATCATTAATAAGCTGCTCACCCCACTTAGTAGCAAACGCAAATGGCAAGAAGTCAATGTTAATTTTAAAACACATGTAAACAAGAATCCAGGAAGGCCAAACACAATAACCTTTGGGCGTTATTAGTGGTAAAGAAGTGAATGCTGCAACCACGATGCCCCACACACCTCCACTCACGCTTCACAATAAAGTCAACGAATTACTGTGTAGTGATTTAAAAAAATATGTTTTTCCCAAATACTAGATACGTCACGAGGGCAGGGGTCATGTCCACGTGGCACCCTGAGTCTGTGGTCGTCTCTGCACATAGTAGGTGTCCAACACATTTGTGTTGAATAAACGAATGACTGCAGTCACACAGGTGTGCTAGCAGATCTCATGTGAAAAGTACCCTAATGCTTCCCAACGGACACTGGGCACCAGCCCCATTTCTCACATACTGGACTGGCTCAGTGCTGAGGCTATGAAGGTCTGAGGGTCCATTCAAGAATTTCTAAATTTTGTTTCCTTTTTGATAAAAAAATCAGTCCAATGAGATCCTAGAGCATTGGGATAATGAGCTTGTAACTGAATGCCGATGCCCCAAATTCGTATCTATACTGGCGTTTGTTCTTGGGACCGAGTGGGTGCCCAGTAACCAAGGAAAAGGTCATGACTTAGCTTTTTCATGGAGCGTTTCTCACTGTGTGGGGGCTTATGCATTTTCTCAGTTCCCACGTTTGGGAGCCGGTCACAGCTACATCTTCCTCAGTCAGCACGGTGACACCCATACGTCTGGGCAACGCCTGGGGCCACCATCTGTCTCCCTCGCCTGTGACTCTGCTGAGCCGTGTCAGGGTAGAGAGCCAGGACCACCTTTCAGCGCTGGCGCTCCTGATGGACCGGGATGTCTCCGATCATTTCCTCTGCTGCCTTTCATATCACTGAACTGAAACGATCAGCCCTGTCAAGAGCGAGGGCCCCAGATGAAAGGCCAGTGCATTAAGACAGAGCATAATTGCCAGCCTCTGAGTTTCTGACATTAATCGTTTTCCCGAAAGAAGACAGTGGCGCTTCTCTCTCTCTCTCTCTCTCTCCCTCTCTCTCTCCTTTTTCTCTCCCTCTTTCTCTTATTGCCTACACACAGGAATCGTTGGGGGGTAGGGCGGTTAGAGGGAAAAAAACCCCACTACCAGCACCACTATTTGCTAATTAAAAGTAATATGTTTTTTTTTTTTTTTTTGGGCAATCTGATAACACAGAACACTTACTTGGGGGCCACAGGGGGAAACAAACTGAGACAGCTAAAAAATGTTTTGTGTTCATCGAAGCACAGCTATGTTAATGTGTATTATCCCATTAATGCACATCAAGCTCGGGAACCGGCTCACCAATGCAAGCAAGAAGCATACACTTATCATCATTTGATAACATGTTTAATGACAGATTGACGGGAGATTTGCAAATGTGAACTGGCATCAGTGTTGCTAACTTCAGCTTCTGCCGCCGCCTCTGCGATGCCAGCATATTTATGTGCATAATTTGATTTCTCAGCCACACTGTTAGTACATTTTTAATATTAACTATGCACGAACAGACAGCCGAACTTAAGTTGCACTGATGGTTGGAGTTCATTAGATTGAAAAAGATGGGCACGCGTGACTAAGATGGAGGTGGTCGTCCAACATCCAAGAAACAACACTTAACAGACACACTCCATTCTCCACAAGCTCAAGTTACACATTTCACGTTGTTGGCGGTGGCAGAGCTCTTATGAATGAAGAAGAGAAAGAATGAGGAGGAACAGGAGGAAGAAAGCCTCTGCTAGGTCCTTTAGGCAGGAACTCGACACAGCCCAGGTGATCGCCAGACACTTTCTTACTACCATGTCCTCTTGCCCCAAACTCCACGCTCCACACTCAAGCCCCGTCTTCTCCGTCTGGAGAAGGTAAACATGACCTCCCATTCGCTCTTCATTAATCCAGGTCACACGCAGCTGCTCACCAAAACCTTCTCTAAATGGCAATTGGGCTAATCCTGTCTGTGTTGGGGAGCTACACTGATCTATGATAGAGTGTTTGCCCCGTCACATCACCCTTGTGTGACCACGAGTGACTTCCCCTTGCTACATCTCCGTTTCTTCATCTGTAAAATGGGCATAAGAATCACCTACTTCACAGGGGCTAAAGCTCATGGAAGCTGAAAAAGAAAAGGGTTAAGCCTAGCATTTGGCTCCTGACAAGCCCTCAATATATACTCATCATTATTGTTTTATTTCTTCCCCTACCTTTTTTGTAATTTTAAAAATTTCTAAGTCTGCTTCCCAGGCCCTAGAATCAAGCAGATCTGGGGTTTAAATCCAGACTCCACTAAGTAAAGGCTGCGTGATGAGGGTCAAGTAACCTAATTCCTGTCACATTTGGGTACTTCTGTAAAATGGGGTTGATCTCAGGGACACATCTGGTGGATGTGGGATGGCAGCAAGGGTTGGGATGGCAGCAACGGTATGACCTGACATATATAAAGGGTTTAAAGGGGCACCTTGGACCTAGTGAGCTTTCAGTAAGTCTTAGCCCTTATTTTCTTCAAGGTTCAGGCCAGAGTGTCATGGCCGTGATGGTGGACCTGGAAAACTTGCATTCAAATCCCGGTTCTGCGGCTTCCTAACTGTATGATAATGGGCCACTTCCTCAACATTTTTAAGGCTCAGTTGTCCCCCCCCCGTACAAAATAGGGCTCCACAATGAAACCTATTATATTACCAAGGATTTGGAGAGGACCTAAGGAGAGAAAACCGGTAGCAAGCATACTCAGTGTTAACTATCATTGTTATTAAAGTTTGTGTGTTCAGGGCTTCGGTGGTGCCTGGCACATAGTAAGTGCTCAATAAATACCTATTGACTGAATGAGTGAGATCACTATGGCTGTTCGGCGCGAGTCCAGGGAACGACTTGTCCAGGGAGCAGGACAAAAGGCCCCCAGGGGTCTGCTGCTGATCTGAGAGTGGGGATGAGTCCCTGCCATGCCCCTCCATGAGAGCAAATGATATGAATCACGTGCCTCACCCAGGAATGCCACCTGCACACATGCAGAGCGGTGCATGCAGTGGTCGGTCAGCCACTGGTATTTATTCCTAATCTCCAGCCTGAAAGGGGCAACTAGAGAATGTATGGTTTGGGGTGTCAGAACTGGGCTCAGATCCCAGATCTGTCACTTAGTCACTGTGTCTCCCTCGGCAGGTTACGAATCTTTCTGAGGTCCAGTCTGTAAATATAAACTGTGCATTTACAAAATTTTTGCAGCCCCTGTTCTGCCCGGAAGGGGCGTATAGTCAAGCCTAGTTTCCTCATCTATAAAATGGGGATAATAATATCTCCAGTAAAAGCCTGTGGTGAGGGTTAAATGAGAAAAAGATAAGAAAATGCACACAGTAGGTGCTCATTCAATGCCAGTTCCCTCTCCTTCATTGGTTTGCATGGAAGGCTGTTCAACTGTGTCTCTGATTGTTTTCAAAAGCCTGGACGCTATATATACAGCTTTGGTTACAGCTTAAATTAATTATTTTATCAGTAAACGAAGAGGCAAAGGCACCTCTTGTTTTGACACTTGTTTTGTGACAAAAGAATTTGAAATATTTTAGCATCAGCTTTGAGAGGTAGTTAGAAATCATACCTTCATTTAGAAATTTACCTTTGGGGAAACAGGCCTTTTTCCATTAAGGTGGGAGATAGGTCAGAACCTGGCCAGTGAAAGCCATCTGAAGAGGGCACTGAGAAGGTGCCATTGGATTCCTTATAGTCTAACCTTGTGCCCCGCTCCCGGTGGCTGTGGGTTCTTCCTTCCTACAGATACACGCGCACATCTCTTCCATGGATGGCTCATGGCTTCTGGAGCTGCTTTGCCCACACGTGCCCTAGTGTGAGCTTGTGCCCCTGGGACGGCCCTTCGCCAATGACTGACTGCGGTGGGAGTACCAGCCCTTACTCCCCAGATAGGAATAACTAACACCCCAGGACTCCACATGCGAACAGGCTGAGGCTGGGGCCCTGTCTGAATTCACTCCCATGCCTGGCTTTCTCCCCTCCCCTGTTCTGCTTCTCTACTCGCGTACTAGTTTCTCCTGGGAGCACGTTCTTAAGAAATCACTTGCCCAGGAATCCTGATGTTAGGTTCTGCTTCGGGGACCCCCATCTATGATGACACTATCCTATTGGATCAGGGGCTGACAAAGGGCAGCCCATGGGCCAAATCCGGCCCTCCGCCTGTGTTTGTAAATAAAGTATTACTGGCGCTCAGTCACACCTCCTCATTCATGTTTCACCTATGGCTGCTTTTGCATTGCAACAGCAGAGTCAAGTAGTTGCAACAGACGTTGCATGGCCTGCCAAGTGTCCAACATTTACTATCCGGTCCAGTGACCAAACAAGTCTGCAGACCCCTGTGCTAGAAAATGCTTTGAATGCGCCAAGTGTTTTCTCACCTCGGGAAGCTTGCATGTGCTGTTCCTTCTGCCTGGAGCTCTCCTTCCTTGCCTCAGTGGGTAATGAGTTGCTTCTCATTTTTTAGACCTCAGCAACAATGTCACTTTCGCAGAAAGGCCTTCCCTGCCCACCATCTAAAGTAGCCTTCCGGGTCCTCGTCCCATTGCCCTGTACACTTAGCACTCATGGTGCCGAAACGATTGCTTTCGTTTATTGGCTGCTGTCCCTTCCATTGTTTACCAACTAGCACACAAGTTCCACGAAGGGCAGAGACCTCTGTCCTGCTCATTTTTGGATCCCAGTGCCTGTACATAGTATGTGTTTAAAAATACTGTTGACTGAATGACGAGGGAGAATGGAAAATACATCAATGGACTGCGGTTGGATCTAGAAATCCGGTGCTTCATTTAGAAGGTGCTGGGTGATTCAAGCCTCATTTTGAATCCTTACTCTCAAAGTGGTAGGAACGTATGTCATACTCAAGCCATATTAGTGCCTAGACATTTATTACCTCTGGTATTAATTTGCTTGTTTTGCCACATAATGGGAGGTCACTTTATGTTATAAGCTGTAATTTTTGAATTTTATGATATAAATCCACCTGCTTCAGGAACCTGGCTGTAAAAAGCCTTGCTTGTCAAGGGGTCAAGAAAAAGTTATGCTATGGTAATGGTTTTAATTAGTACATTAATTTCACAAAGTTTTTGTTGAGGGCTTAATATGTGCAGGGTCCATGGCTAAGGTCTTCCAGGAACTTCCTGGTAAGGAAAGAAAGGCACATACACACACATATATCCGTGATCCATTCTGCGCACAGCAGCCAGAGCTGTCCTTAGAAATAATATTTGGAACGTGCCATTCCCCTGTTTAAAACCCACCAATGAACTCAGAATACTCTAAACTCCTCATCATGGCTTGCATAAGCGGGTCTGTGCTAAATATTCAAAATTATTTCACCCTGGGCTAACAGAGTTCCAGCGATACTGGCCTGTCAGTTTCCCCCAACACTCCCAGTTCTTACTCGCCGCAGGGCCTTTGCACTTGCTGTCCTGGCTGAAATTCTTTTCTGATTCATTTCAGAATTGGCTCCCTCAATCCTTCATGTCTTAGATGTCACCTCTCAAAGAGATCTTTCTGGAGCACCCAAAGTAAATCAGCACCAATGCTACCCAGGCCCTTAGAAGTTTATTTCCTTCATGGGATCTGAAATAATCTTGCTTATTAATTGGTTTTGTTTCCTCTCTTTCTCCTCCTATGAGATCTGTGAAGGGAAGGAAAATGCCATTTTGCTTACTGCTATATCATTGGAGCCTAACACAGTGCCAGACACAAGAGAATGCACAAATAAATAACATAATATCAGACCATTGTAAATCTAATAAAGTATGTAAAACAGGGTGATGAGAAAGGGATGTGGGAGGGCTGGATGGCTTTGGATCAGGGCCTGGCAAACTACGGCCTGTGGGCTCAATCTACCTGCTTTATTGTTGTTAGCTTTTTTAGGGTCTATAAACTAATAATTTGCATTTTTAAATGGTTGAAAAAAGTTAAAAGAATATTCTATGACATGAAAATCACATGAAATTCAAATTTCAGTGTCCGTTGATAAAGTTTTATTGGCACACAGCCCCTCCCATGCATTTACACATGACCTATGGCTGCCTTTATGGGACAATGGCAGATTGAACAGTGGTGCCATAGATGGTGTGGCCACAACCCTGAAAATATTTACTATTTGGCTTTTTATAGAAAATATTTGATGACTCCTGACTTAGAATTTTTTAGGGAAGGGTTCTTAATGAAGATGATGTTTAAATTGAGGTTTAAATGATAAAAATGGTTAATATCAGGATCAGAAAAACTATATTTGAAGTCCCCGAGGTAGGATAAACACTCATGAAATGACAGCTCTTCTCACCATGGTATGAGCTTTGAATTAGGACTTTTAATCTGGTAGTTTTGTGCTGGGCAAGCTGGAGCAGAGTAGTAAGCAGAGATGGAAAGTCTAAAGGTGACCACTGCACCAGTTCTCGTGAGAGCTAGGGTGTGCTTCCACAGAGCGGAAGGGTGAAGTGGGACAAGCACTATGGAGGTCCGATCCAGAAAAGCTAGTGATGCAATAGAGAGTAGGGGAGAGATGACAGAAAGACGAGGGTTCATAAATCCTACGCTGGGGTACCAGGAGCCACTCACTGTCATTTCAGAATCAGAAAAATTAGCAGATGTCAGAAGAGTGGAAAGATGGTCTAGGTTAAGTTTGAACAAGATGAATTAGATTCAGGGTCATTTCTCCCCACCAAAAAGACACGGAATCATGACCCCTCTGGGCAAACCAATCTCAGCCCAAGTTGTAAAGTGCAGGCTCCACCGACTGCTTCCCGGAGTGCGTGTCTGACCCAGTCTGAAGAGACCATCCATCCCTCTAGCCACAGGCATTGCTTCAAGAGTACGTGACTCCATATTTGACTGGCAGTCTTGAGAAATAGGCATTCTTTCCACTGAAACTCCTTAGCTGGTAGGGTGTAACCCAGGAGCTGGTCCACCCAATCTTGCCATTTGCCTGAAAATTAAGGCAACGCAGGGGAAATCTGAGCTGAAAGATGGGAAAAGACAAATTCTGATGACCTATGATGACATATAACCTTTGAAACTAGGATTCATCTGTGTATGAAACCAACTCTAGCCTTGGCTGAACGGATGGATTCCCTGTTCGGCTAAATTAATTTTGACTTAGTTTGCAGTCAGTTATAAACACGAGATTTTGACCAGCAATTTAGAGTTAACATGCCGAACAGAGTTAAGTATGGCTTCCAACAGAATTTTCCGTCCCATCTTTTCAGAGTTAAGTCAAGAGAAGGCCTATTCTCTTGACTGCCCATCAAGGCTCTTCAGATGGGAACCTCCTCCTGACACAACTGAGCTGATATCGCCTGTTCCTTTACATGGTCTCCGTGGAGTCCTGCCAATGTCCGGGCCACCTACGACTCTCCTAGCTTCCTGTCTTCTCGTGTCCTCTATGCTTCAGCATCACACAGGACAGAGAACATCAGCCGGGGTAAAGACTGAATGAAATCTAGTAAGAGCAGATGTTTTAGAGCCCGTGCAACATGCCAGGTACTGTGCCCACAGCAGCAGTTCTCAGAGGCGGTCCCCGATCAGCATCATGTTATCATCTGGGAACTTATTAGAAATGCAAATTCTCTGGCCCCACCCACAGTCTACTGAATCGGATGCTCTGCGGTGGGGCTCAGCCCTCTGGGTTTCAACAAGCCCTCCAGGTGAGTCTGTGCCCAAACTTGAGAACCATCGCCCTAAAACACCACCTGGATTATCTCTCACCCCTTACGCCCATTCTAGAGATGAAGAAACTGCCT
Organism: Rhinolophus sinicus; assembly: GCF_036562045.2. Lineage (NCBI taxonomy): Eukaryota > Metazoa > Chordata > Mammalia > Chiroptera > Rhinolophidae > Rhinolophus > Rhinolophus sinicus. The sequence continues at coordinate 23,473,855 of NC_133762.1, forward strand.
TAGAGAGTTGAGGACATTTGCTCTTACTGCTAGGGAGCAGTGGAACCTGGATTCAAGCCCAGACAGCCTGACCCACAGACCTCTCCAGTGCTCTGCAGCCAGGGTGGGCATTGCCACCCAGCCCCCATGGTCCCAAGCCCAGTGCCTGGCTCGCATTCCGGTGGCCTGGCAGAGATGCTGCCTCGGATTGACATGTCCTGTTGCCCTTCTGCTCATTCCTACTGAGCCATGGAACACATTCCCCGATCGCCAAGGAAAAAATATCTGTTCTAACCATTATGCTGTACACCTGAAACTACTATAAAATAATATCAAATGTCAACTCTGACTGAAAATGAATGAATGAATGAATGAATGAATGAATATTTGCAAGAAAGATGAAAGGCAGCCACAGAGCAGAGCCCCAGCTTCAGACAAACCTCACCTCAGGTCCCCTGGGATCCTGGGAATTGCTCAGCACACACTGAGGAATATGTGAGCTTCAGCTTGCAATTTCCTATCTTGAAAATCACCACCCTCCTTCCCGGTCCTCTTTTGTGCACTGCGTTTCCTTCCAGTTCATATCACGTGGTCACAGATACCACTTTGCTCTAGTGATTTATAAGCGATTGCTAATGTTCAGTTGTAATTCCCCATTTCAGATGCGAAAATGGCCCATCATATTCACCACCGGGGCCTCGCTACAATGATATATAATTTAAAAATTAACACGAGGACAGAGGAGACTCTGCATTTTTGAACTAGGAACTTAGAGACTCGGAGGTTAAAACTTGATAAGGTGAGCTCAAGGAATTAGATGAGTTATTAAGCAGACGCCTGTGTCACACGTTTCCATGACTTCAGAGCTATTCTAGCATCTTCCAGTTCACTTGCACGTGTCAAAGTGCAAGGGCACAAATGGTGTGTTTATGTTAGGGAATTTTCCCCATTGTTAGAAACAGTCTCTAATTCCTGACATAGACTTTTCCAGTATAAACCACGCTGTCGGAAAGCAAGCAAAGCAGAACAAAATCAATGCTTGGTCTCCAGCAGGAGCCAAACAGACCTGAACAGCAAGACCAAAAAGAACGTATGACCCTTCTCTAGGGAGCATGCGGCTGTGTTGCCAGCATCACTGGTTCTGGGTGGAGATGGAACCAGAAGACTGGACAATAGAGTGTGAAGCACGCCCCTCTCCAGGGGAGGAAATAATGCCAGGACATAAATATGGGGGGGCCAGGGGGAGGGAAGGCTGGCAGAGAGAAAACGAGCTGATGCAGGAAGGGAAGACAGGGGGATGTTTTTGCATGTGTAACACTTGAGAAATTTCGGTGCTTGTGTTGGTTGAACCACTCATGGCCTTGTGACCAAGTCATCTCCCGGCCTGCTCTGGCATCGAGTGGTTACAATTATGGATTGCAAATTTATTGACATTTGACATCTACACCAGCCTTCCTCTGATCAACAGAACTCTCTGCCGCCAAACTGAATAATTACGGAAGATTTCAGCAGTCACGGGGATGCCAAAAAGGTCATTAAATCATCTTGAAAAAAACCACAATGTGTTCTTCCATGTCATCCTGCCAGTAAATCTTCTGCCGAAGTCAGGACCACCTAGTGGTGAGGCTCAGCGGAGGGGGGCAGAATCACAGAACGGAGAGAGGAGCTAAATTAGGACTGAAAAATAGGAAGGTGAGCACAGCGGGGACCTTTTGCTGTATACTTCCTAATTCCTGGAGAAGCATAAAAGGACTGGTTTACTTTGATCAAAAGGGATTCTTCTTGGGAAACAGAAGAAAGGGCAAGCTTCGGAGTTGGGGGAGGTCCAGGGGAGATGCAGAAAGAGCAGTTGTGCCTAGAGCCCATTCTAGAAGTCGGCAGAATTTATCCTAAAGCCCTACATGTCTTCTTTGTCTGACATGCCTTCTCCTTCCTGCACAAGCGTGGTTCTGAGTGACCTGGAGCCCCCTTGGAGCCACTATTCCTGTCCGCGGTCCCTGGCTCCAGTGCAGTCAGCCCACCCGTCTTTCCCCCGCCTTCCCTCAGGCTTCTCTCTGCTCTTGCACCTTCTCATTCACTCCTCACTCAGTAGCCAGAGTGATCTCCCAAAGTAGCTCATGCCGCTTGCCTGTGGAAACCCCACAATTGCTTCTCCTAGACTTAGGGGAAAAAACCCAAAGTTCTTAGGATGTTCTACAGAGCCCTGGTTTGCCCCAGGCTCCGCTCCCTGTCACCCGACTCATGTCCTGCCCCTCGCCCCAGCTGCCAACTCTCTGGCCTTTCTCTGAATCGAACACACCAATGCCCCCAATTTGTCACCTGACTGGCTCCTTCTCAACCTCGTTTTCTTTCCCTGACACCCCTATTTAAAGTGGGTGGCCCTGCTGTCGTTTCTTACACGATCCTGTATTTCCTTGGCAGCCCCTCGTTCTTAGAAATTATTCCCTTTTAGTTATGTGCTCAATAAATGTTAGCCGTTTGTGTTACTATCAGCCTGTCCTTGGATTAGAATGTAAGGTCTGGGCTTCTCTTCGCTGAGAACAGAGCCTGGCAGGAAGCTGGTTCTCCAAGAGTAGGAATTACAGGACGATTGAATGCCGGTCCCTGGTCTGCCTGCCACAGAAAACGCAGTGGCTCCCTTCAGCCATCTGCTCTGCTCCTATGGGCACGTGCACCTCGGAAAGCACATTTCTGAACTCAGAAGCCCAAACCTCGTGGCAGCGGGAGTCCCCTGGGCAGATCATGGGGGCCTGGGCATGTTCTCACTTCCTCATACTTCTCTGGGCTGTGCAAAGCTGGAAGATTCCTTCACTTGGGGTTTCTCTTACGTGCTGGGCGCTGTGCTAAGGGTTTCACTTACTTAATCTACTTGGTCCGCCTCACTGATGAGTGATGTAGGTGTTACCGTCATTGGGCACGTGGAGAATATCAAAAGGCAGTTATGATCACCTCCGGGATAGCTAGCCTTCTTCCTTCCTCCCTTCCTTCCTCTCCTCCATCCCCCCTGTCGTCCTCCCTCCTTCCTGTCCTGCTTCCAGTACTTAGAGTCTGTATATGGGCAGCTAACCCCTGCCCTCCTGGAGGTTAGCGGTGAGCATCGACTTCACATCCCGTAAACGGGAGGCTCAGGGGAAAGTCCACTGCTCCACCACTCCCCAGACCTACACTGTCCCCGTTATGGAAAGAATGTTCAACTATTTCAGTAAAGCAAGGCTTCATTAACATCTGTCTCAATGAGGCTCACGAGACAAAGATTACCCACCCAAGTAGAAGCCATCGTGTGCATACCCATCAACCTCCCTGCCTACTTCGTCTCCTCTCTCTGCCATCTTTTCCCCAAGTGGGGCTCCAATTGTGCTGAATGACGTGCATGTTCTGGAATGAACCATCTGCTCCCTAAACTTGCGAGGCTTTACTCTCGCCATTTCTTCTTTCCACAGGGCTCTCCCCCTCCCGCTCCCCCTGGCTAGCTCCTCTGCGTTGCTCCAGACTCAGACTAGACCTCTGCTTGTTTGGTCAGACTTCTTTGAGCCCCTTCACCTCCCGCTGGCCCAGTACATTCCCTGTAAGAGCGCTGAGCACAGCCTAAGTCTTGGGTGCCATGTTTTTCCTCTGTGATGGACGGTCCGCCTTCTGAGGGCAGGACCAGCTGTGCGGCTCACGCTCCGTTGCAGCACCCACCACAGCCTCAGCCTATAACGTGGACTGTTTAATGAACATGTTTGCTTTTCCCAAGTGGAGGTTCCTGAGGCAGGAAATGCGACTTGGTCCCAGCACATTGGAATTGCTGTCGTTGCAGTATTAACATCGTTAGACATGTTCAACCCACCTCGATTCTAGGTGGGCTGTGTTTTAACAATTAGGAGAGGCTGTCTTTGATTGAGGGTATCCATGTGCCTGATACTGCATGAGGAGGACACTTGGTGGGTTTTCTTTCATTTTATCCTGATAGCGCTATGTGAGGCCAGTCTTCATGCAATCACTTGAGGGAGATCAGGGAGGTGACGTGACTTACTCTCGGTCTCTCAGCTGGGCCTCCACAGTTCCCGGGGCCAAGCTCTTCCCCACTGCGCCTAGCAGCCATACACTTCCTTCCTCAGATTTCTAGAAGTCCCCATCTCCCGAGACTTCATGACAGGCTTTTCTTCCACGTCCAAAGTCTTCCCACTTTTCATCCACTTACATTTCTGGGATGACGAGATCCTGATGGGTGTTTTGACTTCTAAGCCAGAGCAAACACTATCCAATGTGGACCCATCACCATGGTTACTGCATACCAGAGACTCTACAGGAAGGCAGCAAGGGGGGAAGTGGAGGCTACAGCAAATATGGGTGGGGGGGGGGAGGAGAAAGCCATAAACAATTAAACATGACAAAATCCTTGGGTGAACAAAAAGAGAATTATTTGACTGTGAAATTGAGTAATGCAGCATTGAAAATAACATAACCTGAAACATAATTTTTTTCTCCATAGATGAAAAAATACCAGACAAAGCCATGCACATTGTAAGTGCCAATTTGCTGGAGGGCCCAAGTGGTAGACAGTTGTCTACGCCAAAGATTTGGGCTCTTAGGACAGTTAAACATTTTCTTTTTGCCCATCCATCTTCTCTCCCATGCAAACAACTTGTGGACAGGGTTCACGCCTCACACTTTGGTGTAGCACCCAGCAGAACTGAACCCAAGGGATGCCAGAAAGCTGCTGGGAGAATTTGGGGCCAAAATTCCGGCTGGAGGTAAATCATTCTTTTGTCCACAGTTGACTTCCAGGTCTGCCACTTGCTAGCTGTGTGATCTTGATGGTCATTTCACCTCTCTGAGGGCTGGTTTCGTCACCTGTAAGCTGGTGTGATCACAGTTGCTTCTTCACAGAAAGTTTAGAGTTAGGATGAACTGAGATTATATGTATATGTGTATGTATAGGGCCCAGCACAATAGCTGGGACACTAAATGCGCAATGAATGCTAACGCTCTGTCAATATTAATGACAGCGAGGACAATAGCGTGTGTCAGGCTCTGTTTTAAGCACTTAATTCCCCCCCCCCCCACATTTAATCACTGTCACCACTACCATCATCATCACCTGCATTGATAACTCCAGGCCAGACTTTACTAGCAGGGCACAGCCCTGGACTGCACGAGTGGCAGTTTTCAAGGTAGCCGGTGGCAGAGACAGCAAGGGGAAGTCAGAGGGAAAGAAATCCAGTGAGTGCTGTATTCCATCATTTCTCCGGGGCACCCAAACGCCACCTGACACTTCCTGTCCACCCCCCGCCCCCCAGAGCTGTCTGAGTTAAATCTGTACTCACAATCTCTCCGTATTTCTTCAAACAAACTGGCACAACCCATCTCACATCTTGACGTAAGCCTCAAGCAAATGAAAGGGGATGCTTGGAAGCAGGTGATCAGGTGGAAAATAGAGAGAGAGTGACGGTCTCAGGCACTTGCCTTGTGGGCCAGGTCCAGGGCTGAAAGTGGCCCGTATGCTCTACTACTGAATCCCCAACACAAACCGAGGCGGGAGGAAGGCAGCCACACTGCTGCCGCTCAGGTAGTACTGGGTCTCTTATCAATCTGCACACCAATTCCTTTTTTTGTTTTCACAGCATCCCTAGAAGATTGCCCAATAGGAATGCCCTCTATGCCTGAATATACCATATGCCGCCTACGAGTAAAGCACAAAGAAATAAACAAAGAAATAAAGAGTATTCAGGAAGAACCACCACCACCACCACTTCCCACATAGCCCTGGCTGCCTGGGCTTTGGGGGTGAATGGTCTCAACTGTAGCACAAAGTTCTCCAAAACCCCTCAAAGTCAAATGGGATGTGTGCCTTGGCCTCCTGGCCTCCGTTTCCGGCCAGGCGAGCCTCCCGTAACGTTCACACTGGACTTAACCAGAGCACATGACGTGCACCGAGTTTCAACCAACTCCTGCTCCTCCCGAGGAAAAAGTCAGGAAAGACAGCACAGCAAATCCTCTCCTGCTTCGGTTCCCTTAACGCATTCACTCCCTTATCTCCTCCGCCTGCCTGTCATTTAACAAACTGCCCCACGATTCTTGCAGGGCGTGGTGTCGGGGCTGATTTAAAATCCTGCATTGCTAAAACTGCATTGTTCTTCATCAAGTTGAGTCATTTTTATGTGAAGTGTCAAGCTCCCTAACAAATAACTCCTGCCAGACAAATCAAGTTCCTCGTCTTCGAGCCGCGGCTAAATAGTTTATAGCTTTAATCTGCTCACCGAGGTGTGCAGTCTATGACAGTAATTATAAATGCAAGGAGAAATTATAGCTGAATGCTTTAACTGCATTAGGAGCCGTTTGATGAACAATCATGAGCTCCTGCTCATTTCCAACAATAGAGGGCAAGTTAGTGTCAATGCATTAGAGAGATTTCAGTTCTGCATGGCTTTTTCTCCCATTTACCACGGAATGTCACTTGTCTCCTATAACATAGAAAAAAAGCACCGTGGAAAGCTTTAAACTTGATTGTTAAAAAAAAAAAAAAAAAGACAAAGAGAAATGCAGGAGAAAACTGTTTATCATTATCACTTCTTTTTTTTTTTTTTTTTTTTTCCTGTTTTGTTCAGCAGTGGGTTCGGTTTCAAATTAGTTCGTTGAAGGTAACTGCTTGTTTACTTACTAGAGGGCTTAAAAAAATTCCTCCTGAGGCCATTTCTGAGAAATCGTTATAGAGAAAGACTCCTTTAAATGAAGGGCAAGTTCAAAACCAGGCCAGGCACGAGCTCCAGTGATTGTGGGTACCCCTCCACTAGATCCTACCCTCCATCTGTATCTACCTAAGCTAATGACACAATCTAGCTCTTTATTTTCCCCTCCTCACTTTCACAGAAAGACGTTTTTAATTTAGCTGAAGAATTGCACAAATGTATTTTAAAGACATAAATCCATATAAAAAATATGAGCTAATTAAAACATTGCACTCCCTGTCGCTCATGGATTTTCAATTTAGCGAAAGAAAAAAAAAAGAATTGCATCTGGTTAAATGAAAAGATGATACTGATGGCAGATTGGAGTAAATGAAAAATAATGTTACTCTATATTAAAGCACCAAATTATCCACGTCAGGATTGAGCATTCAGAAGTCCAAATGAGGGGGGAAAGTGCAACTGAGATGGAGATTTGCTGATGTGCAAAGGGAGTTAAGCCAATCGCTGGGGAAAAATGAGAATGTTCAGGGAGACGACACATTTGTTTCCTGCTGCATTAGAAATGCTGTAGTCTCATAGCTGATCCCCTTTCCCAGTTCTCATTTGGCTACCCCAAAACACATTCCAGAATGTCAGGATGAGGATTAAAAAAAAATTCTTAAATATGTATTTTCACCAGAATTTGGGTCATTTCTTGGTTAGCGCCATATGGTAAATGCAGGGGCCTGTAGAGACCGTCTACACTAACCTTCCTTGAGAACCATGTGCCAGGCTTCATAGAAATGAATCGCATACATGTACTTAATTCTCACCACTTTTCTATGTCCACATTTTACAGAAAGAGGACACATCAGAGAAAGTATGAGTTGGGGTTTGAACCCAGGCTCCGCAGCCTTGGCAGCCACAGTTCCACCCCTGACCTCTCTCTGCCTCCTAAAACCACCATTCCCCTCACTTCCTCGGCAGATGCCATCCTGTGAGCTCCATTCAGCATTTACCCCAGAGCTGCCCATCTCCGTATCTGCCACGAGTCTGTCAGAGGTGGATTCCTGTCCTGGTCACTGTCTTATTCCCCGGGATTAGCACAGAGCTTGGCATGAAGTGATGGTTTTCTAGGTCGGTGACAACGAATGAGTGAGGTTCACAGATGGTGGGAACTTGGGACACTCACGCAGACTCTCTCTGCCTCCATATTCTCTCTTGTAAATGGCTGAATCAACCTCTACCTCACAGGGCTATTTGTGAGAAAAAAGTGAAATAATGTTTGTGAAGAGCCTGCCGCAGGCCCAGCCCGTTTGGCTATTATAATCAGCACAACTGCTGGTTCACCATTATATAGTCATCGCTAAATAGGGGCTACTGCTTTGTAAAAGCACAGCTGATATTTGTGAAGGATGAAAGGAACGCAGGGAGGGAAGTCAAAAGGAAGAGAGGGAGGGAGGGAGGAAGGAGGAAAAGGAGAAAGGGAGGGGGGGAGGGAAGGTTTATTTAGTGGATGAAGAAATGGTCGATGCCTCTTACAGACATTAATTAGTCCAGCCCTTATCAACAATAAATCAACAAACAACAAGTATTGGCAAGGATGTGGAGAATCCTTGCAGGAACACTCATGCACTGTTGGTGGGATTGCAAATTGGTGCAGCCACTATGGATAACAGTGGAGGTTCCTCAAAACATTAAAAATAGAACTACTATTTTTAGTACTTCTATTTTAAATATTCAGCAATTGCACTTTATCTGAAGAAATCCAAATCCAAATCACAAATTCAAAAAGATACATGCATTCCTATGTTCATTGCAGCATTATTTACAATAGCCAAGATATGGAATTAACCTAATTGTCCATCACTAGATGAATGGATAAAGAAGGTGTGGTACATATACACAATGGAATATTACTCAGCCGTAAGAAAGAATTAAATCTTGCTATTTGTAACAACATGAATAGACCTAGAAGGTATTACACTAAGTGAAATAAGTCAGACAAAGACAAATACCATGTGATTTCACTTATATATGGAATCTAAGACACAAAATAAATGAACAAACAAAACAGAAACAAACTCACAGATACAGAGAACTGATGGTTGCCAGACAGCAGGGGGGTTGGAGGGCTGGGTGAAAAAGGAAGGGATTAAAGAGTACAAATTGGTAGCTTTCAAAATAGTCACTGGGAGCCAGTCAAGATGGCAGAGTAGGTAAACACTGGGCTTGCCTCCTCTCACGACCACATTAAAATTACATCTAACCTATGCAACAATCACATTGAGAATCATCTTAAGTTTGGCTGAGTAGAAATCCTACAACTAAGGAAATAAACTAAGCCCATGTCAAGACTGGTAGGAGGAGGAGAGATGGGGAATGGGCTGGTACCACACCCATGTGCGTTGGTTAAAAGTCAGGAGGGATATCTCAGTTGTGGAGGTTCCCCCTGAGGAGTGAGGCATCCCAGCCCCACACCAGACTCCCCAGCCCAGGATTCCAGGGCGAGAAGTCCCCATCACTTTTGGCTGTGAAAACCAGCAGAGACTGTGCCTGAATGAGATGGAGGCGGCTAGCACCCTCTTAAAGGAACCGCGCATGGACTTACCCACTGATACACTCACTCGCTCTGAGCTCCAGTGCTGGGCAGCAGCTCGAAAAGCTCCGGGGACATATGGGGAGGAACTGAATTGTCTGGCCTCAGGGCGAGGGCTGGAGGGACAGCCTTCTCCCAGACAGAAGTACTGGCAGAATCCATTGTTTCCTTGTTGAGCCCTCTCTGCTCTCGGCGTGCAGATGCAGGCAGCCGCCATATCTGAGTCTCCATCCACCTGACTAATGCCGTTGACTCCACCCCGGTGTTTCCCTGAGACCCCGCCCCTCCCAACTTCCTTCCCTGAGACCCCGCCCCTCCCAACTTGCGGGCCCACTCAAACCACTTCCACTGGCTTTACCATACAAACGGCCTATGTTGCCTCATGCTGCAGACTCTCTCTAAGGTTCACAAACCCCAAGCATGCAGCATCTGACCTTGGTGTGCCCCGTACCTCTTGCTAAGCAGCCCTAAGCCCAGCACTAGTGGCAGCTGGCCTCAGTTCACAGCTTAGCCTCTCCCAGGCACCTCCAAGCCAAGCACAAGTGGCAACTATCTGCAGATTACTTTGTAGCTCATACCAAGGGCCCAGGGCAGGGCATAGGCAGCAGCTGACTTGGGCCTGCACCAGGGCCCCTCCCAAAAGGTCCCAGAACCAACACACCTGTTGGCCAGCTTCAGACCACATCAGAATACCACCCAACCACCTCCACAAATGACACACCCAAAGAGCAGACTGGGCAGGCACCAGAGCCCTGCTAAAGGAAATTGTACTCTGTAGGTTCAGCCCCTATAGAGCACCTCCTCCACTGTAGTCAAGGCCGGTCCTAACAATCAATCAGCCTGAGGGCCAACTCCCACTCATGTACAAACAGCAACCAAGCCTCAACTACAACAGGAGGGCACACACAACCCATACAGGGGACATACCTAGAGAACCTAACTCAGGTGACCAGGGAGATTGTGTCACTGGGCCCCACAGGACACCTACTACATAAGGCTGCTCTACCAAGACTAGAAGACATAGTATAGATCTACCTTATACATAGAAACAAAAACAGGGAGGCAGCCAAAATGAAGAGACAAAGAAACATGTTCCAAATGAAAGGTCAGAAGAAAGCTCCATAGAAAGAACTAAATAAAATGGATACAAGCAATTACTAGGTGCAGAGTTCAAAACACTGGTTATAAGGATGCTCAATGATCTCAGGGAGAACTTCAACAAAGACATAGGAAACATGAAAGTGGAGATAGAAAACATAAGAAAGAACCAGTCAGAAATGAAGAATAACTGAAATGAAGAATACATTACAGATTAGATGAAGCAGAGGATCGAATCAGCAATTTAGGAGATAAGGTAGCAGAAAACACCCAATCAGAACAGTGAAAAGAATCCCCCCAAATGAGGATAGTTTAAGGGGCCTCTGGGATAACATCAAGCATACCAACATTTGCATCATAGGGGTATCAGAGGAGAAGAGAGAGAGAGCAAGGAATTGAAAATCTATTTGAAGAAATAATGACAGAAAACTTCCTTAACCTAGTGAAGGAAATACAAATACAAGCCCAGGATACACAGAGTCCCAAACAAAATGAAACCAAACAGGTGCACGCCAAGACACATCATAATTAAAATGCTAAAAGTTAAAGACAAAGAAAGACTCTTAAAATCAAAAGAGAAAAGCAGTTAGTTACCTACATGGGAGCTCCCATAGATTATCAGCTGATTTCTCAACAGAAACCTTGCAGGCCAGAAGGGATTGGCAGGGAATATTCAAAGTAATGAAAAGCAAGGACCTACAACCAAGATTACTCTACCCAGCAAAGTTATCATTTAGAATTGAAGGATAAAAAGGTTCCCAGACAAAAACAAAACAAAACAAAAAACAAGAGACAAACCAACCAACAAACAAAAAAAACAGATGAAGAAATTTATCACCACCAAACCAGCATTATAAAAAATGTTAGAGACTTCTTTATGAAGAAAAAAAATATATATAAAATTAAAATGACAATAACTACACATCTATGAACAATGCCTTTCAATGTAAGTGGATTAAATGCTCTAATCAAAAGACATAGGGTCGCTGAGTGGATAACACGACCCTTACATTTGCCTACAAGAGACTCACTTCAGATCAAAAGGCACACAGAGGCTGAAAGTAAAGGGATGGAAAAAGGTATTTTACGAAAATGGAAATGAAAAAAATAAAAAAAGCTAGGGTAGCAATACTTATACTACACAAAATAGACTTTAAAACAAAAGCAATAACATGAGACAGAAGGACCCAATAATCCCACTTCAGGATATTTATCCGAAGAAACCCAAAACACTACTTCGAATGGACCTATGCATCCATATGTTCACTGCAGCATTGTTTACAATGGCCAATGTGTGGAGGCAGCCTGGGGGTCCACCATTGGATGGATGCATAAAGAGGAGGTGGTACATACATACAATGGGACATCACTCAACCATAAAAAAGAATGAAATGTTGCTGTCTGCAACGACATGGATGGACCTAGAGGAAACTGTACTGAGTGGAGTTAGGTAAAGACAAATGTCGTATAATTTCACCTACATGTGAAATCTAGAGAACAGGATAAATGAACAAACAAAACAGAAACAAACTCATAGATACAGAGAACATTTTGATGGTTGCCAGATGGGAGGGGATGGGAGGGGGGCTGGGTGGAAAATAGGAAGGGATTAAGAAGTACAAATTGATTGTTACAAAGTAGTCATGGGGATGTAGGGTGTAGCACAAAAAACATAGTCAATAATATTGAAATGACTGTATGGTGTCAGATAGGTAGCAGATTTATCAGGGTGATCGCTTTGTAAGTATATAAATGTCTAATCACTATATTGTACACCTGAAACTAACAGCATATTGTATGTCAACTGTAATTGAAAAATAAATTAGTCCAGCTCATTTTGTTTTTCCAAATTGCCATGTAATCCATGTTGTTAGGGTTGCCAGACTTAGCAAATAAAAATACAGAATGCTGACTTGAATTTCAATCTCAGATAAACAATGAATATATATATTTTTTAGTATAAATATGGCCCATGCAATATCTGGGAATACTTAGCCTAAAACTTAATTGTCATTTATCTGAAATTCAAATGTAACTGGACATTCTGTATTTTATCTGGCAACCTTACGTGCTATTCACCTTGAACATAGATTTTTATAAAATCCTCCACAACAAAGGTGGCAGTTTATTGGACTGGAATTCATTCCCGCCACCAATTTCAAGGCTAGGTGTGCTGCTATATTACATGGTAATGATTATAATTTCACGTCCTTATGCATTTTAGACTCATTGATTTGCTCTTTGTTTAATTTCTATTATTCAAGAGCATGTGGTTTTCAAAGGTATACACAAAATGCCTACTGAAATCATTTCAGATTACTTCTTTCTTACAATAGGGATGCACATTTAATATTTCCCAATGAATTTTTAATGAAAAGTTGCACTTAATATTTGGCAGAGCATTTTTCCATTTCCCAGGAAGGAAAGAAAATTCAGGTCAAAATTGCCATCAGATAGAGAAGACAGACACGGCGAATCTCCCAAAATTTCCACCATGTTTTCTAAAATGTCATGTCATTTTGTACAATTTGCGCCGTCATGCATACCAGCTGAAATTAGAGTTCCAGATAACAGTGACCTTATTTTGTGATCATTTAAAAACATACCAGGGGTGCCAAAAAAAATGTATACGCGTGACTTGTATTCATCATTTGTTATTGGTATATCTTGAGTAGTACAATTTTAATACAGTTTTTTCCTTTCTTAAAATGTGTATACATTTTTTTGGCACCCTCTGTATATGCATGATTCTAAGAAGTTAGCAAGGTGTTGCATAAATATTGTTCTGGAAGAGGATTTGAGAGTGGAGGAATTCTTTTCTAGGTGACCAAAGCATCAAAGAGGTGTGCTGCTGATGTGGGAACGATCCCGGCAGATTGGAATATCTTTAGAACACCACAAATACACCAAACACCCACACCATGTTTTGTATACACACATGTTTTTCTGCAATACTCCCTCAGAATCACGGCATCACGATGTATATATCAGGATGGAACTTGGGTTTCATATAATGATAACGCTGTAATATGGTGTTTTGAAGGTCCAAATCAGAAATATTTATTCCTGTACCAATACAGAGAGATGAGAAAAAGAGCTCTCCTATCTATGCATTTAACAGATTTGTAAGTACTTTTTGTGTAGGTTTCCCCCAAATTATTGGTTTATCTTTGCTTCCCTAGAACAGGTATGTACGTTTCAGATGTTCACTAAGGTGTTCCTTTCCTCCCCTCGCTCTGTTTACAAATCACAATGTTTTGCCTGTGATATTCATTTAAAAAAATGATTACAAACCTAACAGGTGGAAAATTGGTCTTTATTGTAGCACAAATCAACACGACCTAGTTGTCTTCTTCACCATGGTTTGGACCTACCACACTATGAGATTGGAGGTATCCCTCTTCTCTTTGGGTGTGCTGTGTATATCCACCTTGTCTTTTTTTTGAAGGACCAGAAAAGAATAATAGCAAGTTACATAAAATTTAAAATGTGATATAGCAAATAAACAGATTTGCTGAGCCCCAAGTTCATGTGTAGGTTCAATAGATACATTTCAGCTTTTCTTTCAATAGTGTGAGCTGAACAAACCATGCTTGGAAAGCAAAAGCTGAATCTGCCAGTAACACATTTTAATTATTATGACAAAAACATGCAAACAAAACAATAGTCTTTGTTTGGGCCCAGATAGCCATTAGAATTATAGGGTGGCGTCCCCCTTTATCAGAAGCTCTTAGATCTTTTCACCGAAAGTCCCAGATCAGTTGTTTTAACCTTTACTTCATTTTGACCATCCTCACACTCAGCAAATCTCCCTACCCATTGAGACGTGAGCCCAAAGCTACACTATATAAATACCTCTCTCCACCTGGACTCAGACTCGTGCTGATACCTTTGTGGCTTGATCTGCAAGTCTCCTACTATAAACAAACGCTCTGACGAGAGGGGGTGGTGAGGGCTTCTATGGTAAGTTATCATTAGCTGTTTATATCTTATTGTGAAGGAATCAAAAGAGCTCATCTGTAACCTAGCATGACATAAAGTGAACTAACAAGGGCTGAACTGACATGTCAGGTTTGGTCCTCATCTTGGGGTGTGGCCCAAGGTGGAGGACATCTGAATTCGTGCGAGGGTCCCTAGCACACAGGGCAGGGGAGGGGTATCATGCTGGAGGGGAGAGGAAAGGAAGTAGAGAAAATACAAAAAGGGAGATGGAAGGGATTTGTTAAGACCCAGCCTTGAAAACATTTGAAAATGGCTAGTGTGACTCGTCTGCAAAGGGATTTGACCTTGGCCTCTCCTCTTTCCTGGAGGTGACGTAGATAGTCTGGGAACCAATGACTCTTCTAAGATACATGGGGCAGATTATCTTGAAGCTGTGAGACCCCATGTGCATTGGCCATGGAGGTGCAGAAAGTCATTTGTTTCCTTATGTAAAATAAAGCCTCAAGGCATGCAATTGCAATCCACCTTTGTTAGAGGTGGGCTCTGGCATTAGTCTAGCCTAAGGAAAATGAAAGGATGAGAGAAGAAAATACGCCTCTTTTGTTTTCCTCTCTGTTCTGCAGAGAATAGTTTTCCACCATCTGAATAGGGCAGATGCTCTTTCATAGGAAACCTAACAGAGGAAATAGACAAAGGGAAGAGAGTGGAAGGTAGCAATTGCGGACCGTAAGCTGCAAAAAGCATCGACTACAAGTAATAATGATAAAGACAACTTTAAACTATTCCTAAAATGATTAAGAAATCTCCGTATAGTGGCTGCCCTCAGGAACTCTACAATCTTTATTCTGTTGATCACTTTTTTTTTTTGTTACCACTTTATACGTCACTCGCATTACTATGGGAAGGTGAAGGGGTGAAATGGGGCTGTGAGAGAACTTAGTACTTATTCATTAAAGTGAGGAGTAGCCTCGGCTGGAGGTTGCAGGTTGGGCCTTGGGTAACTAAGGGGATCGCGTATCATGAAGCAGTTATCTGTGAAGTCCATCTCTCTAAACCCATTTTGTTCTATCCCCCAGCTCTACGCTGCAGAAACTGACAGAGCGATTAGGACGCATTCGTCATGTCCTAGTCTTCTGAAACGTAAGTCCTATTCCAGCAAGCTACTGGCCTCTTGGTATGGGGAGACATTAGCTGCCTCTAAACAGACCCATCTCCCTTCAAGAAACTCCTCGCAAGGCCACTGTCACGACCAGCTGGGAGCAAACCCATACCTGCAGAGCTATTCTTCATCCACGTCTGTTACAAACTGAGAGTGGTGCTCGGGTAACTTGCTGTGCGTTTTGCTTAGGTGGAGTTTTACTGCATGTTTGCTCACAAATGTCCGACAGCACAACTTACACTTGAATTTAGAGTCTGTGTCCTCTTCGCCAGCTATGGTTTCCGGAGACCTCTGAGCCGACGACACCCGGGAGATCTCTTGTTCCACCTTGCTTTGCTGTTCCACGGCCAAGCGGGTCATGTCCTTCATTTGGAAACCTAGGTGAGATTCTAAGTGACTGATGTAGGTGGAAGGGGTTCGGAACTGGGAGGCACAGTCACTGCAATAAAAGACAGGGTGTCCTTTGTCCATGTTTTTCAGAAATTTTGTCCCGCCCGTTTTCCTAAGCTGGTATTTGACGTTGGCCAGCCAGTGGCTGATAGTCGTCATCGAGAGTCCCGTAAACTTTGAGATCTGCATTCGCTCTTGCGGGCCCAGGTCGGACAGCAGGTACTTGCCCTCTGATGTCTGGAAGAGGCTCGAGGCAAACTGAGCCTGCAAAATCAGGAGGTGCTGGGGGTTCCAGTTGGACTGCCGGCCTTTCCTTTTGTGCAACGTCGAGACTTCGCTGGACACGTCCTCAAAGCGCCTGACGTCCATTTCCAGCTTCATGGGAGGGACCCTGGAGGAAGTGGCGGGCTTCGGGGTGGTGGCTTTGGGGAGGACTTTCACCATGTCGGCGATGTCAGACAGCGCGTGCTTCTGAGGCGGGGACGTACAGGACTGTGCTTGCGAGGACTCGGCTTTCTTGCTTTTGGACTTGGTCAGGTCGATGGGCTGGTCGTTGTTCTCAAACAGGTAGCGCCTGGACACACTGGCCGGCCTCGTGGCGGCAGGACTTAACACCGGCTTGTCCATGACGTTGAGATTCGACTTGTGGAACATAGAGATTGTGCTTGAGCTCGGACTGGAGCAGGAAGGTGAGCGCAGGGGTTCCGTGGCTTTGCCCAGGTGATTGTTCAAGACGGACTGCAGGGCGCTGAGTGGGTTGATGCACGGCAGGGCTGAGGCGTGGCTGGCGAGGGCACAGCCGTTGCTGAGAGAAGACGCTGGCTCCAAGGCCTGGGGCTTCTCTTTCTCGCCGCCCTCTTTCATCAGCTTGTCCTCCTCCTTCGGGGGACAAGGCTCAGCTTTTTTGGATTCCGAAGGGGGTTCGCTGTTGGAGAAAGAATCGCCCTCGCCGTGGCTGAAAGATGATGCCTCTTCATGGGGACTCTCTTTCCCACACTCCTTCATGACTTCATCTTTATCTTCTGGCTCCTTCTTAACTTGAGTGTATGGGGCCAGGTGTGTAGGTACAGGCGCCAGCGGCATCACTTTCCACTTTGGTGCAATTGGCCTTAACTTGTTGGCCAGGTTAGGTCGGATCTGTAGTACCTGGGAGCCCAGAGGCAGCGAAGGCTTGGTGCCCTCTGACAGCTGGTAGGCTGCGTGGATGCTGGGGTACGCGCTCCAGCTGGGAGCCCCGTTCTGGGCTTTGTTGATGGCTGTGGTGACAGTATTTTCCAACGACTTCAAAATGTCCCCTCCACCCTTTGAGCCATCTTCCAAGTCCTCCTCTCGTAGATACTGGTATTTTATTGCAGGGTCCAACGGTTTTTGGAGAGGGTCCTCATAGTCCTCAGTTTTCACGACTTTCTCATCCTTGGTGACCTCCTCTGGTTTTTCTTTTTTACTCTCTTTCTTTAACTCAGTTGTAGAGGCTGTACAGTCGGAAGCTGAGTTACTCGATGGCTTGGAAGCCAGAGAGTCACTGTTCGGGGTGTCCGACAGCGACTGCATTTTCTCCACGGCCAGGGGGTCTAACACCAGCTGCTTCCCTTTCTTGGAGGCAGAGCTGGTGACCTTGAGAAAGTGCCCCGTGACCATCATGTGGGTGGTGAGCTGCTGCAAGGTGTCGTGGGAGCTGCCGCACTCCATGCACTTTAAGATCTGGGACTTACAGGCCTCGAACTGCCAGGTGTAGCTGGCGCCGTTCTGGTAGCCATAGCGGTTGTTGGAGGTCAAGTGCAAGTTGGCGCTCTTCTGAGAAGAAAACGAATCCGCAAACGATCCTGTGGTTGAGTCAGGGGAACACGGCCGATTGACATCAAAGACACGTTTCTTCGCCGGAGTGACCATTTTCGACGAAATGGTTGGTACTGGCTCCTTCAAAGGCACTTTTTGGTAATGTTTCGTTTTTATCATGTGGACGCTCAAATCTTGGAGGGAATCGAAGGAGTCGCCACAAAACATACACTTGAGGACCTTCTGAGCATCCTCCTTATCCATATCTTGGAAGGCCCTTTTGCGGGGCTTGGAGTAGCTCGTGGGTCTAAGCTTGTCCTTTTTGCGGTTGTCATCTTGATAGTGGCCCGTTTCATTCATATGCACAGTCAACTCGACCAAGGTGTCGTAGGCGGCACTGCACTGCCGGCACCGGAATCTACTGGCCCCGGTGAAGACGGTCCCGCACATCTTACTGCTCTGCCGGTACAGCTGGACCGAGCTGAACAGGCTGGGCTTCGACACGGATCTAGAAGGCAGGTTCTGCTGCAGGCTTTTGGACAGAGCATCTTGGTGCCAATCGAAATCAGTCCTGTTGCTGCCATTTCTGGCGTCACAATTCCGTCTCTCACTGTTGGACAGCTTGAAGCCCAGCCCCAGGCCCGACCAGTAGGAATCGGACAAGATGTTGGCATAGACGGCCGTCATCTTATCCATGCAATTGTGGGCCTCCTTTGGAAGCGCGGGGGGAGCGCTGGTTTTCTTGTCAGAGGCATCTCGACCACACACGCTCTTGATGTCCGACACAGGGTCACTGGCGTCGCTCAGCAGAGACTCGTTCTCAGCGTCCTGATTGGACAGGTGGCTTCCTGGAGAGTTCTGGTAGCTGAAGCAGCCTTTCTGCTCCGGGCCCGTTTCTAGCTCCTCGTCTGTCCCTGGGTCATTGCTGCTCTGAAGCTGAACCACTGAACCACTGTCTTCCTCCTCCTCCTCCTCTTCTTTTATCTCCTCCTCTTCCTGCAGCTGTTCCTCCTGGGCGTAGCCTGCAGGAGAAGAAGAAGAGATGAAATAATAATAACAGGTTACATATTCCATCCCAGATTTCCCCACTTAGACTAAGTACTTTCCATATCAAACTGAGGAGCAATTTAATCTATGCTTTTATGAACTGCAAGCAATAGATACAGGAAAAAGCCAAATGATGTCTTTTGTGCTATCTGATTCCCCCTCTTTTTTAATTGGCAGGAGTCGTAATTCTTTACAAATGCCTAGAATCCCAAGTTAATAATTTTCATGTTTAAGGAATATCACTTTAATACTCCTATAATGGGACAGTCACTAAATTCATGCATCTGACTTTCAGGAAAGCTGGACTGAAATTCCAATTCTATTAAGGAAATTCTACAGAGAAGGACGTTGACTCATAAGAAAACTAAGACTTGACCCTTGCCATCTCCATGGGAAGGTGTACCAAGACATTTGGCTATTTTGGCATACAGTCGTCTTAATAAATCATTTTTGAATGCTCAAAAGTAATTTGGATGTAGAGCCATTATATTTTTTGATAGCCAGTGTCTTTTTGTTACAACATTTCTATTTGTCGAGAGTCGCACAGCAGGTAGAGAGCTTATGCAATATCGAATAAGATCTTCCACGGATAGCCAAAAAATTATGGAAGCTCAGCAAACATAATGATTTTAAAATAATAGCAAATGGTGTTAGAATGGGAGATTTGGGGACGATCCTATTATTCTCAAACAGTTTTATGGAGACCTTTTCAGACAAGGCTAAAAATTTCCTCTCGATCTTGTGCCTGTAATTTCAAATGCACCGTGATTTGTGGGGACCCGTCATGAGATGCCAATTATACGTTTGATTTGTGGATGCAAAATGCTATTGGGGATGCATGCTTTCCCTTCTCTGAAAGGATTTAGGACCAGTAATTGCACAGGGAAAATGAAGGCATGAGAGAGTGGGTGCAAAGGGAATTAATGGGCAAATATCCATCAGTGGAGAAGAGGAATGGGACTATTTATGCCAGGGACTCATTTTCTTCACCTGCCCTTTTTAGAGCCACATGGATAAAATGAAACCAAAGAAACACCAAAGCAAGGGAGATTCAGCCTTAGATTTGCAAGGCCTGCATGATCGCAGTGTAATATTTTCCTTATGAGCTTCTACCTGCCCTCTAAATGCAGGTGGGTTCTTGGGAGAAACCCTAGGGCAATGCTGTGATTTCTATTCACCAGGGAACGGAAAAGAGGTGATGATGCATTGGAAGTTTGTCTTGTGAGGCAGGCAGAGGGTTCGGAGAGAAGGGGGTTTGTTAGGGATAAAGGAGCTGCAGTCAGAAACTCCAAAGGCTCCCCTGCTGCAGAAGAGGAATATTTATTGAGCAATTACCCTCTTCTAAGAATGATGCTACTGTGTTTCCCTGAAAATGAGACCTAGCCAGACCATCAGCTCTAATGCATCTTTTGGAGCAAACATCAATATAAGACCCGGTCTTATTTTAATATAATATAAGACCGGTATAATAGAATATAATATAGTACCCAGTCTTATATTAATTTTTGTTCCAAAAGATACATTAGAGCTGATGGTCTGGCTAGGTCTTATTTTTGGGGAAATACAGTAACCACTGCAAATATACTCTTTCATTTCATCCAAGATCTACATCAGGGAAAATTTATTATTTTCATTTCACAGATGGGGAAACTGAGGCTTTGAGGCTAAGACATTTGCCCAAGACCACACAGCTAGTATCACAGAGTCATGACACGAACCCAGCCTGTTTGATGAGGGTATCCATGGTTGAACCACTAGGCTCCCCTTTCTTTCTATTAGCAACTGAACGAATAAGAAAATATAGCAGAGCCCAAAAGGTGAAAGGTGAAGCGGTGAATTTCACTGAAATGTCACGGAATGGATAACCACCTCAGAGAGGAGAATTATGGGGATGCTGGAGACAGGAACCCACGATTTTGGGGGCATGATACCATAAAACAAGATGAAATGTAAAAGTTCAGTCTAGCCATGAGTTTCATGGTTGGGTTCATTATTTTATTGCAATTGGTGTTGTGTTTTTGCTTTCCTAGCAAGTTGACAAGTGGATTTTTTCATTAAATTGGTGTGCTGGTCTCTAGTTCCATAAATTGATTTGAAGAAATAAAAGCTACTCAATCTAGTCAAACAACCATTAGTAAGTGATCACTACTTGCAAGAAAACCCTCATTGAAAATCACTGAATGCCTGAGTTAGACCACCCGCTCCCACCTTATCCCATTTTCTTTTTCCTGGACTAATTTGTATGTTTGCAAAAAGAGTCATACCATTAAGTTCAGGGAGAACAGCTGTTATAAGATTCACAAACAGAGTTGCTACAGAGCCAAGTGCAATACTTCAAAGAATCAGGTAAATTTTATCAACCAAACAGGGTCACTCTTGAGAATTAAAACGACTTGATGACTCAGGCCTGGGGACAACACACATTAGCCAGGAGTACTGTGGCAGGCTAACCGGGACATAGTCATCACACTTATGGGGACTTTAATCCCAGCAACAACAAAAATGTGTGTGCGTGTATACCCACACACGCGTACACACACACAGAGAAGTGAATACATTTAGGGGAAAGAAGAGAGTGCTTTCCAACAACATGGATGGATCTTGAGAATATCATGCTAAGCTAAGTAAGTCAGAGAGAAAAAGTCGAGAACCATATGACTTCATTCATATGTGGGATATAAAACTGAAAGCAACAAACGAACAAAACAAACAAACAAACAAGCCAAAAATTCATAGACACAGACAACAGTCTAGTGGTTACCAGAGGGGAAGGGGGGAAAGAGGGTGGTAGAAGAGGGGAAAAGGGGTTAAATATATGGTGATGGAAGGAGAACTGACTCTGGGTGGGGAACACACAATGTGATATATAGTTGATGTATTTATACAATTGTACCCTTGAAACCTATATAATTTTACTAACCATTGTCACTCCAATAAATTTAATAAAAAAAGAGGGTTTTCTGTCATCACAGTTGGTTAAGGGTGTTGCTAAGTGTTATTCATCTCAGTATTTTCAGTGCCTAGCACTGGAGCTGATACTTAGCAGGAAGCTGGGAAGTAATTCATGCTATTTTTTATGTATGTTGATGAAACATACATGTGCGGATTGTACACACTCAAGTACACACACACACACACACACACACACACACACACACACTGCCCAGCCAATATCGTCATTTTCTCACAAAGAGAAAAGAAGTTCTCTTTTTTTCCTGCTGACATTTGGAAGCTGAGCTTTCCGGACCAGCTCAACTTCACAATCTAGTTTGTCCTTCTAAATGGTTTCCCCAGAAGAAAAGTCGGAGACAGCAAATGCCTCCCCCACAATACAGATAAAATTTTCTGCTTAATTAGGCATTGACATGTTTACTATAACCTTTACAGAAGAGTAACTCGTGCTGAGAGACCCTTTTTGTCTGTTTTCTGCTACAGAACAGACTAAATCTCATGTACCCAATAAAGTAACGAATTGAAAAGCCTCATAAAAAAAAAAAGTGCCAAAGCATCCGTCAAAGTCAGTGTGATTTCACAATGGCTGAGGGTTCCAAGGAGTTTTGAAAACACATTTTAATATTATACGTTTAAAACTGCTCACTTGACTTAAGTGATTTTGTTTGCCACCGGCAGCTGAAGCGAGAGACGGAAGACAGCCAGAATGGGGGTGATCTGGCTGTGTAATGAGTCTCTGTCTCTCTCTCTCTCTCAATGACGTGTTTAATAAGACTGCTTCATGTGTAAATCTTGGTAACGTGGATGAGTGGCAAGTTTATTCTTATGAATACTTATTTAGCCAAAGAAGAGCACAATTACCCCCACGACACAATAAGAAAAGACTGCTCTCTGCAGAACCTCCTTGGTGATTCCAGGTTAAAGATCAAACATCGCTTTCCAATCCAATTTTCATCCCTTAGGCCAGCCTGGCTCTGGCCCCATGAAGCGTCCCCATTCCCAGGACAGCTAATTCCTGAGCAAACCCCGTCGTTTCTATGTCTAAATGACTGACTCAAGAGACCATTTCTCTTTCACTCCAGGCCCACTGTGCTTACTGGGCCACCAGTATTGTTCACTAGAGCGACTCAATGGCCCCGGTCTGTTTTTCAAAGAACTGCTAGAATAGTCTTTGTGGAAGGTATTAGGTGGTGACATTGCTGTTTTAACTCCTGCAGTGTCTTCCTGCTGCACTTATAATAAATTCAAACAGTGCAGAAGAGCTTGCAGGGTCTGTCCCCCACCTCTCCGCTTTGTCACTCTCGCCCCGCTCTCCGCGCCTAAGGCTCAGCAACCTCCTTGCTCCTTCTTGCACCAGCCAGTCCATTACTGGCCTGTGGTTCTTTGCAACTGCAGACTTCTCTGCCTGGAAAGTTCTTCCTCTCCACCCTCCCATAGCTGATTCTTTTTCATTCTTCAGGCTTCACCTCAAACTGTCCCTTCTCAGGGAGGTCTGTCCTGACCTGTCTGCCCTTCTCTGTGCAACTGTAGGTCACGCCCACCTCCTTCCTGAAATCCCTAGAGCACGTACTGTACTCGGAAAAGTTGTTTGTTAGTTTTGGATTGATTACCTCCTCCCTCTAAATATAGAGATAAAATGTCTGTCCCCATGAAGACAGAGACCTTGCTTCTCCCAGCGCTCAGATCACATCCTGGCACAGGACGATGCCCACACATTATCTGAGTGAGTGGATGACGAGATCAGACAGTGAAAGGGGATCATGCCAGTTGCAAACTTGGTCTCCACTTCACAGCAGTATGATTGGCACCGGTGATGGGCCCAGCGCCCCTCCCCCAGCACAGATCAGGTGTGAATTACAAGCATCCCGATCAACTTTTCTGGATGATACAAACAGAATGACATCATAGATCATCTTTTCAGAACAGCTCAGCCACCAGCTTTCTTTTTCCCTGAAATCCCTGAGCTGTGCATTTAGACTTTTAAGTATGCAGACTGCAAATAAGCATCCAGACGGCAAAGCATCAGAAAATACACTCTTAATGTGAGCAGACTTTGATTCAAAAAAGATTCACACAGGGGAACTTTGAAAGTATGCACTAATTTTGTCATGGATAAAGTTCATTAGCCGTTCCAACATGCACGCTCCATAAATATTAGGGTGGTGTTCTCCTGAACTCATTGGAAAAAGATATAGTATATGCTGCAAAGTGTTGACCTAGTACATATGAATAGAATTCAGAAATAAACCCTTACATTTTAGAAATTTCCTTTTATATTAACATTTCTTTAAAAAGGAGAAGCAATTAAAAAAAATTACCCTTTCAATTGTCCCAAAAATGTCTAGTCAGAATGACTTAAATAAAATTGTGCAAAACAATTCATGGGTGGCATGATGTTAGATTTCAGATTTTTGCTGGATGTACATTTTTGTAGTTGCCTTGAAAATCCACAATAAAGTGTTTACAGGAAAAACATTGACAGTTTTGAAAGTGGCAGTAGAGGTGGAACAGTTATAACCTCAGAAGAATATAAAACTCCAGAAGGCTGATTTTTCAAAAACGGAACCAGAATTCAACCAAGACCTCATTTAAAAACACATCTGGTGGTGACAGGATCATTTTCACCAATCTACCCCACTAAATGACAGTTTAAAATCACATGAAGATTTCAGTGTGCAGGGCAGACGTAAATGAGGGGATTGCAAAATTTTCTTGCCATGTACCCAGTAGGTACGCTAAATCATGACAAGGAGGAAGGACTCCCTGTCACGAGTCCCTAGTGTTTTGGTGACTGTGGTCTTGAAATCTGTTAATATGTATATTATTATTGGCACTAATTGGCAGTCTTGTTGGCAGGCAGAGGAAAGAGAGAGAGCATTTAGTTCGAGGAGGCTGAACTCCATTTCAGTGGTGGCCAGGCCCTGAGTGAGGACCCCTCAGGGGGCCATGCTAAGGGGGTCCGTGTACTTTGTTTTTCGGGAGGCATTAGGCCAGTGGGCTGTGGTGACCCTCACACCATCCCTGAGCACAGACTTTGCTTTACAGAGAGGCCAGCTACCACGGGCCCAGGCTCAGTCTCCCTGCAGTCTGGAGAAATCTTCGAATTTCATGCCCATTTCTAAACAGGAAAGATTTCCACAAGAAAACCAGAAATGACAGCTCATGGATGTTTATGCCTGCCACCCCACACCACATAGAACTCATTCACACGAGTGTGGCTTGCACACGTGGGTTGAGAGAGAAGGGCCTGTGCCCTCCTTTATCTGAAGGTCGGAAGCAAGCCATTTGGATTGTTTGTCTAAAGGAATGCTGAAGAGGGCAGGGGGCATAACAGCTGGAAGCTTCTCCTGAGCCCCTGAGGGCTCTATGGAGGTGGATGGAGAGCTTTCTGAAGGTCATCAACAACATCCCTTTCATTATTTCCTGCAGACCATTCCGTGAATTAGAAAACTTTACGTGGATGGTGGGTGCATAACAGGGGGAGTTGGTAGGAAGGAAAACGTCCATTTACTTCACGTGCTCTCATTGTGGGCACTTTCCTGGGCCCTCGGCACAGCTCTTCGGATGACAAAGTTATTTTCTCATCAGGCTTCGTGATGTTTTCTATGTCCTGGTCATCAGTGAAAGAGGACGAAGCTAGTGTAAGTCAGGGGACGTG
This sequence comes from Rhinolophus sinicus, assembly GCF_036562045.2. Lineage (NCBI taxonomy): Eukaryota > Metazoa > Chordata > Mammalia > Chiroptera > Rhinolophidae > Rhinolophus > Rhinolophus sinicus. The sequence continues at coordinate 23,499,105 of NC_133762.1, forward strand.
AGTGCTCTGTCAGCCCTTTGTGGTGCATGTGTTTGTTCATTTGATCAAGAAATATTTTTCACGCAGCTATCACATGCAAGAGACTTTAGCTGAGTTTCATTGGGACTTCCATCACAGTGGTTCTTCAAAGGCCAAGGAGGGCAGAGAGGTGCGTTATGGAGAGAAGGTGGACACTGGGTTGGGAGGGAAAGGTCATGAAAAGGTCATGCATTGCTGGAGGGAGGCAGGTAACTAAATGGGAAAGCAGGCCAGGTGGGGGGAAGATGATCCTCCGTTGCAAAGGTAAGCGGGGCTGGCACTTAGCTCAAGAGACAGCGGGAAGATGTGGGCAACTGGAAAGTTGATGCCACATTGAAAGAGGGCAGATGCTATTCAAGGAACAGCCATGGGGTCTAGGGTTGCCAGCTACTATGTGTGGCCAAACCATGTAGATGAAACCAAATATGCCTGAGACCCATCCATTTGCAAACTCCGAACCAAGGGAGCCAGGGGAGGCAAAGGGTTTGAACATCGGGCATGCTCCCCTGGTACTTTCCCGTATGGGCTCTTTGACCTTGATTCCTTGTCTTGTCAATCCCAAATTGAAGTGACCACCTCAAGCCTGACTGCCTCACAGGGTTCTGTCCGGACAGAAGAGGAAATGCAAGGAAAGTCTATTGTAAACCCTCGCTACTCAAAGCGTGGTCCTTGGATCAGCAGCTGTAGCATCACCTGGGGACATATTAGAAATGCAGACTCTCAGCCCCACCCCAAGTCTATGGACTATAAATCATTTCTCAAGATCAGTGGGGGATTCATATGCTCAAGAACGTTTGAGAAGCCCTGCTGTAATTCGCAAAACTGTAATTAGTAGCAAGGTATTTAGCCAATCTACTTTTCTCTGCTTACATCCCTACATGGAGGTGGGTACCAGCTTTGTGAAAAGAGAATACGGATTTGAGAGTTCAGCCCCTTTCCTCTCCAGGAATCAAAAGCCAAAATGCCTGTGGCTTAGACAATTGCTCCCAGTTTATATTGGGAAACACCAAGCAAAAGAGAAAAAAAAGTCACTGATTCAAGGGTTGATCAGTTAATGAATAGATAAGATGGCCCACTGGCCTTGGGGTCAGGCTGGCCTGAGTTCACATCTGCCAATTACTGCGGACATGTGATTTTTGGAGTCACTGAAATTTTCAGTGGCTCTGCTTCCTCATCTACAAAATGAGCATAATAGTATTTACTTTCTAGGATAGTTAGGAGTATAAAATATGGTAAAGTATGTACAACACCAGGGTGGTAGGACTACCTCCTGACCGGCCAGGCCTGTCCTAGGTACTCTGTAAACACTTCACATGCTGACCTTCAACCTGAACCCACCGAAAGCTGAGATCAGTTGACTTTGGCATTCTTTGTCATCCCTACCTCCCGGTCCAAGCCAACAGCTTTTAGATGGTACTTGCATTAGAGGTGAGTCAGCTCTATATGCGTCATACATAAGAAAAGAGCTTCCTCCAGTTTGGGGTTTGTTACTTAGTATTAAATCATTCATACAAGGAGCCAGTGGTATGTGTGCTGGGAACTTCCGTAGAAGTGATGTGCAAATATTGAATAGCAAGTTATTAGGTCATTACCCATAATGATACTGTCTGCAATCTTCGCGAAATAAAGCAACTCACCATCTGAGGGAAAAGATCTTTGTTAGAAGCCTGGGGCGTTGCACTAAGAGAGATGACTAATGCTCAAAGCAGAAGGTCTTCTAGAAAAATGCTTTATACTCAGCTACCTAGAATTTCTGTCTGGCATGTATTATGATTGGGCAATGCCCTGGTGGCAATTTGAAAAAGCAAAGTGAGAAAATATTCATGGAGAAGGGTGAGAAGAGGGCCACTTCACAAGCTTTCTGGTAGTTCCAGTTTAGAATTCATTATCCTTATATTATCCACACACCGAGAGTTACATAAATCAGGACCAGGGGTAAAACAATGTGAAACGAAACAGGGACAAAGAAACTACACAATAGGACTGAGACTTTGCAATCAAATGACGAGCTTTAGGCTTTGACTTTTCAAGTGGTAGCAACGATTGTCAGCAAAATGTGCATCCTGATTTTCTATACATTTTCCCCCTAAAGGGATATATAAACACACTCACACATATGTAGTTCTCTCCAAGACTGGAAAGAGGATTTTTGTTTGTTTGTTTGTTTGTTGCCAAGAAAAGGGACAGTGAATCAGTATCCAGAACAACCTTCAGAAAGTATACAAAGCAGATGCACCATCTGTATTTTTTCAGACAAATATTCCCATTTTACTTGAAATAACATCATTAGCACAGCTATCCCACAGAGCTAGAAGGTGATCTTATTTCCTTTTTGCCTGGCTTGAAATCAAACATCTTTTCTTTCCTTTTTTTTTTTTTTTGGCCAATGCTGCTTCGTTCTCTGAAATATTTCATGCAGATAATGGATAATGACCACTTCTCATTGCCTTTTCTCGAAAATGTCTAACTGCATTAGCCAAGAACGGACAAATTTTAACCTGCTTCTTTTGCTAAGTTCATGGCTGTGACCACTTCCCATTAAGAAAGAAAGAGAGGGGAAAAAAGAAAGTCCACTGTTCCCTCAGAGAAGCTAAATTGGCACTGTCAGGAAGCGATCTGGCCTTTGCTTATCTGGTGAAACGTCTTTGCTGTCTCTGGATTCACAGAAGTCTGAGGTGGAAAGACCTCTCATGTCTCAGGGCCAATTCCTCAGCCTGCGCAGGCTTTCCTTGCCCCGTATTCTTCTGTTCTATGAGCAAGGTACAGATGTTGGACTTCCCCACTCTTCTTCACATTGGATTCTCCACCAGCATCATGATGGAACCAGTCTGGCTAAGAGGACATGGTGTGTAGAACCCCTTCCATTGCTCCTATCTAAGAGTTGAGCAGGGTTTCCTCGATGGCACAATTGGATCAAATCTTAGGATTGGAGAGAACCTTGAATTCATGCACAGCAAGCGTTCGTTATGTGCTTTCATCCTTTTATCAACACTTCAGTGAAGTAACCGCTTGACATCTATCCTTGGAATCTTCAGTGATCAGGAGCTCCCAGCTTTGAGGCACCCTATCCTCTATTAAATAAATAAAATAAAAATAATAGCCAACAGCAATTGAGAGCAAATGCCTGTGTGAAAGCTGGTGGGCTAATTTCTTTATTTTACACGTTGCATGACGTGATCTCCCCAATAGCGCTGTATGTCTTTCAAATTCTATCTTTACATTAGATGATGAAATTGAGTTGTGGAGAATGTTAATTACATGTCTGGAGTCACACTGCTGAATTGGGACTTGAATTTGTGTCTGTTGGATTCTGGAATCTATGCTGAATTCCCTTTCCCCTATTCTCTGTATCTAATTCATCAGTTGGAAATGTCAATGCTATTTTGAAATAAATCTAAACTCTGCACGCTGCCATCCACTTCCACGCCACCACCTTGGGCCAGGCTGCCACCACGTCTTTTCTGGTAGAAGCTGTGGCCTCTTCACTGGTGGCCACTCTTGCTTTCCTGTGGTCTATTTACCTGAAATGACCAGTCCTCTTTGCATCTCAGACCCACACCCCATCACTATAGACCTCTTTGCTAAGGTCTCTAAAGCCCACATTCTAATGCCTGTTGCTGGAACCCACCGAGTTCTTTCCTTCTTTAAGACCTTCAAAATTCTGTTTCTCCTACAGAAGACTTCCCCCTTCCCCATGTCAAATTCTTTCTCCTCCTTTTCGTCTCAGCTCAAATGCCTGTCTTCAGAGGAGTCACGACCAAAGTTACTTTCTATCTCAGCCACCCACTTTCCTTATCTCAATCTGCAATTATTTTATTCCCTGACTCACTTGACTGTTTGTCTTCCCAGTAACTCTAAGCTCCCTGAGGCAGGCTGACTCGACCTGGTTCATCACTACATCCCATTGCTGTCCAGGGCCCAGCTTGTTCAAATATTTGTTGACTATAGGAAGAAATACATGAGCGATTGCACTGATAAATGAATAAGTGATTGCATCAGTAAAGCATGATTTTCTCTAGCTGACAAACTTAGATGTTACTCATTGGTCCTAATCTACTTTGAAGCCATAGAAAAGAACAAACAAAAAAAATAGCCTTTTCAACAGGCTATTCCTTTGGATAGTTGAGGTGTCCACACAGCGTGCCCGGGAGGCAAAGGAAGCTGGGGATAGACGGGTGGGGATGGACCAAGGGGCTTTGTAAAGACACTTTCTTCCTCCAGCCTAAAACCTACGACACTCTAACCCTACAATTTGACTTTTGTTCACTTGGCATGAGGCAAACCAAGAGCTCGTCCCTATAAATATAGAAAGACTTATTCTCTTATCTCGCCATTGACCTTCAGGGTGAATGAGTTCATTAGACATTTTCCTGGCAGCTGGTTTCTATAGAACACGTGGCCCCAGGAGCCAACTGGGCCACCCTCATGCTCTAACCCAGTGGTTCCCAAGCAGGAGTGAAAGAAGTGGTTCCCCAGGGCAGATGTGACAACATCTGGTGGCATCTTTGTTGTTATGACTGGAGAAGAGGTGCTGCTGGCTACTAATGGGTAGAGAGTCTTGGGGTGTGCTAAACACCCTACGATGCACAGGACAGCCCCCCCCCACAACAAAGAATTATTGACCCCCTAAATATCAATAGTTGAGAAATGGTGCAAAGTCAAGGTCAGCTGCAGCTTTGGGAATTGGTGCTGAGGAAGAGTGATACTTATCCGCTCTCCAGTTGTCGGTGAAGCAGGGAGCTGCACGGAGGAGGACCCTCTATTCTCACAGGAAAACTAGAAAAGAAATCACCACTCTCACCGGTGTTATCATCTGCAGTTGAAAAGCACAAGGTCTGGAGCAAGCCTGCCTGGGTTCAAATCCTACCTCGGCCACGGCTTTCATTGTCATCTCGAGCTAACAACCTCTGTGGGTCTCAGTCTCTTCTTCCATTAACTGGAGATGAGAACAGAACCTGCCTCAAAGATGACCGGGAGAATTGAGGTAACTGGAAAGAACTCAGAATGCCTGGTAGTAAGAAGCCCTTGATGTGTGTCCTTATCACCATTGTCACAAGAACAAAGACCTAGTCACAAAGAGCAACATTAGGGGGCTGGGTTCCTCAGGATTTTTAGCATTTACTTTTTCAAGTGCTGTCTGAAAAAAAAAAAAAATCCATCCGGCTCCTAGCATTATCCTCAATCAATTCCTTCTGGATTCATTTAAATCCCCTTATCAGGTTGAGTGCTTTTTATCCTACAAGGAACAAACAAACAAAAAAGTTACTGCTGAAAGGGATTAGCATTTTTAAGTAACTCCGGTAACTCAAATGAATCCTGACCTATTTCAGTTCTTAATTAACTAGGTTAGCTTTCAAATGAGGCAACTTATATAAAACAGTAAATCTGAGCTGAGGCCAAACCCACACCGGACAGTTGGCTGAAGCTGTTCTTGGAAATGGCCCAAATTCTGGGAGCTAGAGAGGTCTTCGATCTTTTTCAATCGACAGGTTGAATAATCTAATGGAAAGTTCTCCAGAGTTTTTGACCCTTTGATTTTAGGTTAGGGCTAGTTTAAGAATGGTCTTTTCAAGACCTGTCATCTTTTTTCTGTCCCGACCTATAAAAGGAGATGGGTAAATAGGAAAAGTCTTGAGGTTACTATATCAGCACCCCCCAAAGAGTACCAAATTGGTTATTCTCCTAAGAGAGGATGGGGGGGTTGGATGGAGGGTGGGGGTAGGGAGGGAAAGACTGTCTGGTGACCTAACCTAACACCCTCCATCCGTGAGCACCTATAGATGGTTCCTAATACATCCACTCTTGTCACGGATATTCTTTCTGGTCTTTTTCTGTTTTATGTATTTTTCCCTGCTTTTTAAAATCTGTTAGCTCTCAGCTAGCTCCCAAACCACTCTCATGATAGCTGAATTCTCTTAAAAAAATAGTTATATATGTCTATATTTTTTTCTTAACAACAAAAAAGGCAGTGTTTAGCTCATTGGTTAGTTCATTGGCTTTTGGGAGTAGAATATGTTTTTCTTTCCCTGGAGGACTTACAAAGAAAAAAAGGACCCGAGCTTTCTGACTTGGAGGAGGATGGTTAGGCAAGGGTGGAATTATTAGCAAAGCATTTTCTTATATGTAGTCTCTAACACCTTTGAATGATTCTTAGCAGATATAGAGGGAATTAGCAGTTATATCTAAAGATAAAGTTTCAAAGAAGACCTTGGTGGCCTTTCCAGGTCTTGTGAATTATTTTGTTACTTATAAACATTTAAAAATGAACTTTGCTAATTCTTGAGCAATACTGAAAAGGCCTTCCATGTTCCAAGATACATCACAGTAGGCTGTGCATTTGCATCTTAGTCTAGTAAGTGTGGGTGGGGTTGGCACTATGCAGGTATGGGTGTGTCCCCTCCTCAACTCATCTAAGCCAATCATCTTGCAACAGTGGCTTGGTCAGGTGATTCAGGCCTAACCTAGGACAATAGGTGATTGTCATTCTCAGTCTGATTTGATGGTTAAGAACATAAGGGTCTCTCCTTTTCGTTTTTCCTCTTCTCTTACATGAGTTTATAATCTCATGAACTGCTGGAAGCAGTTACACCAGCATGAGGAAAGGCAGGCAGCCTAAAAACTAAGCTGACATACACAAGAGCGCAGAGCCAAGAAAACTGCAACGAATTGAAGCGAGAACTTTGATCCAACTCCACCTGAAGACTGACTGTCTTTGTACTGTGAAGTTACATGAGTAAATAATCCCTTTTCTGCTTATGATAGTTTGAGGGTAGGTTAGTTTCTTCTTATGATAGTTTGGAGCAACTGGGAGCTTCATGCTATGTCTATTAGGCCATGTATATTCCATAGTTTTGTGTAGCTGCTACTTTACAAACTAGATACATTTTTATCAATACTTGCACATAGCTTTGCTATGTACTTTGCATGAGACACATTGTTTTCTTCCTTGGTATTTACATTCTTTAGCTCCTAACAATTAAAATGGAAAAACAGTGCAGTACTTTTTTTTTTTTCTTGACAAAGTATAAGGTAATCTCCTTTTGCTATTCTGTTCAATAATTATCCATGATAAGAAGGTCGATACTATAAAATTTAGGATTGGTGTTCCTAGGCAAGCACCGAATTCACTGTTACTTACACACCGGCTATTGCAAATTCTGAGCCCATCGTACAGGCCATCTCCTCCCTAAGGCCTTCTCCAAGCCCCCAATGGAATCACCCTTCTCTGGGATCCACAGCACTTTACTCCTGGATAAATCCAACTGCGATTCTGATCTCACCTCCCAGATGCTAAGCTTTTTAAGAGCAAGGAGGCATTGGTGTTTATTTTCATGTGCCTGCGCCAGGAGTTTTGGGCACAGTGAGGACTTCGTAAGTGCTCTGCTCTCTCCTCTCCTGCTTTGCATTCTGTGACTTTCCACAGGGCCTTGCACATAGTCAGCACTTCAGAATCCTGCTTAAACAGAACAGCAGGAACTACATTTACCCCAGGAGGGTCCCAGCCCCAAGTGCACACGGAGTTACAGACACACGTGGGCTCCTACCTCTCTTCCCAGTTGATATCACACACATTCTTAACAACTCAGCTGGGGGTGATTTTGTCCCCTGGGGACAGTTGGCAATGTCTAGAAACATTTTGGTTGTTACAGTGGGGAGGTGGGGGGGGGGGGCTATGCTGCTAACCTCTAGTGGGTAGAGGTCAGGAACGCTGCTAAACAACCTACAATGCACAGGATGTCCCCCCACCACAGAATGGTCCAGCCCAGATGTCAATCGCGCCGAGGATGAAAGACCCTGCATTCGAAGTCTTTCTCTGTAATTTTAACCTGAGCTCTGTGAGTACAGGGATTCATCTGTCTCATTCATTGCTTCACCCCCAGTGGCAAGCATGGGTCTTGAGGTGACTGTTGTCTGCTGTCATCCAAACATCACCCCTTTCCCACTGAGGGCCATTTTGGTGGGGGTGTCTTCCCCCTGCCGATTGTCACCTCTGCTTTTGCAGTTTGGGTGAGCTGATCATTGAAATCATCTCCCTTCTTGTTAAAGGAGGTTGTGCAGCTGATTTTCATTTCTAAGGCATAAGATCGATTTGGGACTGACGTAAGAGTAGCATTGTCAGATCCAGGCTGTAAAAGTCTGCTCCCTTCCAGGCACATCGGGAAGGAGCCAGCAGGACAGAGTCTGGTCTTTGGAAGATGACGCTAATGAGACTCCAGTGCATTAGAATCTTATTATTAGACTCTTATGATTAGACTCTGCATTAGATCACTTATTTTCTAATAAGAACAATCCAGATAACATGTATTTTTAAATATCCAGTATTTTGTTTAAAGAGCAAAGAGGTCAAACAAAAACAAGAGCACGTTCTCCTTTCTTTTCTCTCCCTCTTCGGCATTTTTTGTTTGTTTGTTTGTTTGTTTCGAGCATGGGCATATGAACCCAGCGTGGCCAGTCAGACTCGTGCTCCACGGACTTTGAATTCTGACCCCATGACTCAAGGACGGGAAACGGTTGGAGGGGACCCATCTTGACAAGAGCATCACGAGGAGAGCATCCTTCGATTCTGCCCCCTGGACTCTCAGAGGCTCACTGGCTCCTTTTATTTTGGTGAGTTAACTCCATCTTCCTTCCAGCAATCTCCTCGTTTTGACCCATGTTAGCCAGAGAGTAAATTTTTCTGGCAAAGAAAGACTTCACTATCTACCATGTTTCCCCGAAAATAAGACCTAGCCGGAAAATAAGCCCTAGCATGATTTTTCAGGATGACATCCTCTGAACATAAGCCCCAATGCATTGTTTGGAGCAAAAATTAATATAAGACCCGGTCTTATTTTTGGGGAAACATGGTAGTAGATGGTGCTTGACACATACTTTGAATCAAAGAATGAAATTCTCTAACAGAATGGCTTGTTTGCATATTAGAATAAAACAAGCTTAAGCTTTTGGTGGCATTGTGTGGCATTCAGTAGAGGCTAGTTTAAAATTTCATAGATAAATGGGCAGACCATTGAGCAGTGCTAATAAGAGGCCCTATTTCTAGACACCAGAGATTTCCCTCCAAAGCAAGAGTCCCCTCCATCCAGACACACGCTTCTCCATAGAGCCCGGCTCCATGTATGGGTCTGCCTTAAAAATGCGTTTTAGAAACATATCATCCCCGAATGACTTGAATGTACCCGTCTAGAGCACGTTTCCGGTGCTCGTAGTCTATTGTGTCACTAATCTGCATATTTAAGAGTCCCCACATGCTCATTGAGACAATAGATGGGGCTGGTACAGTCTACTGGGTCAAAAATCTGCCTTAAATAGTCTAGATACACAGTCAGTTGAGTAAATAACAGCATTTTCAGAAAAGCCCCTAAATATATAATAACATGATGAATCACATCGGCTCCTAAAGATGCAGCCTCGCTACCGCTGATCAGCAAAATGATGTGCGTCTTAACAAGCCACTTACAAATGATCTCATCTCTCCCAGCCGTGGGAGCATTTGCTTTGCCTTGGCTGTATGTTTCCCACGTAGACAAAAGGAGCCCAAACACACACACACACACACACTCACACTCACACACACACACTCACACACACTCACACACACTCACACTCACACACACACTCACACACACACTCACACTCACACACACACACACACACACACACACTGGGCACTATCATTCTGAATTGACTTGGAGCCAATCGTCCAGCTGTAGAGAGTCAAGGCCAGACTGTCCGTTTCTTCTCTGTTTGGTCTGGACGGTTCTCCCCTCCACCCGGCTGTGTGTGACTCTGAGTTCAGCTGGGCCCCAAACACACAAAAACAGGTCTACTGAAATCAATTAGAGGCATTGATTCAGAGACCTCCATCAGACCTCATTTTGATGTACGACAGCTTACTCTAAACCACTTCGTTAGAACCCTGTTTGCTTATGCACAGCTACTACGCATGAAATACTCTAATAGCTGCCACTTAGAAAGTACTTTCCATGTGTGGTTTTATCTGAGCCTCGCAATACTCCAAACATGGGGTGATATGATTAGTTCCAATTTTAAAGATGGAGGAATCTTAGGCTTCGAGAGGTTAGAAACCTTTCCGAAGGTCACACACCAGGTATTGGTCAACTCTGGCTTTGAAGCGTGCTCAGGAGGTTCCAGACCCAGGGCCCTCTCGTGGCTGAATATTCTAGTCCATACTCACGGCCACGTCCGTTTTCAATGGCGCCCTGCTTTGTTCTGGTGTTTTTGGAGCAAGTGTGTGTTAGCAATAATGCAATACATTTTCCTCAAGCAATCTTGCATTTTGCAAAACCTTTGCATTAAAATCATAGCACTTACAGGAAAAACTAGGTTAGGGTAGAGCACTTCAGAACTAAGCAAATAGGTGTCCAGAGGATAATGGAACGAGAACAAATGTAATAAAAATACTGGTCCAGTTAAAAATCACTTCTTAAAGTCATTTAGAAAAATAGGGGAATACTACAGCAAATAAAGGACTTTACCATGTCAATAAAGAAGTGATGGTACTTGGGTAGAAAGGAGTTTAAGGTAATAGTGAAACTGTGGGGTTATAGACGGGGCAAAATTTAAAGAGATCAGGGAGGGGTGACAATAAGACTTCTAGGGCTGACCTCTGAACCGAGAGGAAGGGCAATGAGTCGATGGGCCTTCAGTGAAATGACTGCATTCTCTGTGGCTTCTTACATTCAGCTGTGTTGGTGAACTCCATACCGGGCTGCTGTTACCCAGAGGTGCTAAATTATAATGTATTGGGGGAAAATAAAATCACATGTGAATGGATGTGACGTCCTCATTATACTCATATCATTGACTGATTTACCAATCAGGGATGAGCTAATCTGCTTTACAGAGATATGAGTTGTAACAGAACAGACTTTATTTTATCTTTCATCCTTAAAGACCTTTCATGTTCAACTAACTCAGTTGCTAAAATCCTGGGCGCCTCACCAATAAAATCTTCATGTTGAACTAATTACTCAAGCAAACCAACTTAAAATAAAGATGGTACATCTAAAAATCTTCCAGGCTGTAGAATTATATAAAATCTCTTGTTCTTGGTAGATAGGCATGAAGGAAGAGCTTCCCGTTAACTTCTGCAAGCGCCTACTGTATGCCTGGCATAGTGTAAAACATGAGGCATGCGTTTTCTTTTGGAAAACTGTCCTGAGAGGCAGGTATTTTAACCTCTACCCCAGAGGTGAGGAATGTGAGAAGACATATAAGGGGTTCTCTGGTGGAAACTGGCAGGGGCAGGAGGTGAAATCAAGCGCACGGACCCCAGGCCCACGAATCTTCCACTTCACAGTCCGCAATGGGACGGTAAGTTATGAACTGTACTCCTATGGGGACTGAAAGTGAAACATGGTCTCCGTCTCCTCTCCTCTCGTGCCACCCTGATTCCTCCAGGAACTGAGTCCATGGTTACTACCTACAGTCAATTGTTACCATTCTCAGCAGCAGAATGAGACAGAGATCAGATCACACCCCTTCCCTGCTCATCCCCGTGCCCCAAGGGAAATACATCTCACGCAACAGAAAAAGTCAACATCCTCACCCTCAGAGTTTTCTAGGCACATTAGCTCTAACTCCGTCTCCCACGCCTCTCTTGCTAGGTTTTCTGCTCCAGCTATGCTGGCCTCTCCGCTGCGCCTCAAACCCACATGGCTCCATCTTAGGTCTCTGCACAGGCTGCGCCCTCAGTGCTTTTCCTCAACCTCCTTCATGCCTTTGCTTATTTCCTAATGGAGCTTGCGCTGATCACCCTGTTTCAAATTGTAGCTGGTCTCCTGCTATCTCGGGACCCGATTCTTCCCTGCTCCATTTTCCCTTTTCCCACATCGCTTACCACCTTCTAACTTAGTTGAGAATCAACTTTATGACACCTGTTGTTGACAGTGATCTTTCTTTGTTAGTTTGTAAGCTCCGTAGGACGAGGGATGATGTAGTGTAAGCAGCTAGAGCAGTGCACGACACACAGTAGGTGTTCAATAATTGTTCACTGAATGCATCAATGGATGGTTAAAGAAACTTGTACATGTTTAACTCTATAAAGTGGGCAAACTTGTCCACTCACCAGAACCTTTCTGGGGTGCTGTGGGCTTGCACCTACATTTTACTGATAAACAGTGGTTCCCAGAAACAAGTCTTGCTTCGACATCCAACCTTTGCTCAGTATGCTAGCCTTTTAAAAACCCAGCCTGGTTCTATATCTAGGAATAAATTCAAGAGCAGAAACTCAGAAATACCTACTGTCAAGTTAGAGGTGCTTCTGAATTGAAAACAAAACAAAAAAAGAACTTAAACCTTTCAGCCAGGTTGGGCCTGTAACCACACAGGCCCCGGGCTATAAATGATACACAACCAAAGTTATTGAATATGTTTCCTAAAGTTACGTAAGCCAGGCATTTAAAAACTTAATTGCTTGGGAAAAAATTCCAAAGCATGTTCTTTATTGCACCCTTCCATCTCTCTGGTCCTGTGATACTGCTATTCCTGGTTCCAGGACATAGAGATACTGTGATGTAAACGCTTCTTTCTTTGTTAGCACTGAAACTATTTCATAATGTCTGGGTTTACACTGAAGAGTGTCTGACTGGAAGCCTCTCCTCACCATCTTTCTCTCTCTGTAATGCAAGAACCGCATCTGCCCACTGGAATAAGTAGATCAATTTATTGTTTGAGAGGAGGAAGAGGCCAGCTCTCACATTTCCTAGCCATGTGTTCTTAGGCAAGTTACTTAAGCATTCCAAGTCTCGGTCTGCTCATCTGTAAAATGGGGATAATTAGAACACCAAGTCTATATGTCTGCTGAGAGAGGGGGTCATGACGAAATGCTACAGTTCTCTTTCTTTAATTTGTTTTCTCCCTCCTACTCAACTTCCCGCTTTTAGCATAAAGATCCTTGGAGGACCTTTTCTGGCCTCCTGAAGTGCTAAGGCTCCCCTCTTTCCAGTCTCATGGGAGTTTCCTCTGTGGGTCCCATCAGAATTGCACTCAAACAATTATATGTGTAATTGTTAAATTCTGGGCCCTGCCATTTAGACTCCATGAGGGTTGGGATCTGTGTCTTCTGCATTGCTGTACCTTCCGCATGTTTTCAGAGAGCTTGGAGCACAACATACACGCTTTACAAATAGCATTTCATTGATTCCAAGATCTTTCTTTTATATTTTAACATCTCAGAAATCTGTGTGCATCAGTCAATGGTGTATTAAAATGGCCGCCACGGAGCTATTTCAGGAATGCCTTAACCGATTTATTTTGCTTATCTTGCCCTCTTTATATAAACGTAAGAGTGTTATATTACAAATATCTTTTTAAAAAATAAATCTAAAAGAGTCTTTCAGTAAGTATTAAATAGAAATTCTAAGTCATAGGAAGTGAGCAGTGTGCCATAGTTTAATTACAAGCATGTTTTTTCCTTTCTTAGTGGTACAAAATACAGAGTGCCAAAAAAATGTACACACATTTCAAGGAAGGAAAAAACTGTATTAAAATTGTAATACTCAGTATATACCAATAACAACAATAACAATGGATACGACAAGTCATGTGTATCCATTTTTTGGCACCCCCAATACGTGTAGTGGCACTTACTGAATGGCTTCTTATTAAATACAGTAATCGCTGAATGGCTTAAAAAGGCAAAAGTGCTTTGCACAGTACTTGGCACATAGAAAGTGCTCAATAAAGTATTGTGCTCTTATTATGACTGATTTATTCAGAGTGTCTGGCTAAACCGGTATTTAAAACAACATTCAACGATACGGACTTCCCTGCTCCATATCTAAGTTTTTGCGGAAATGTTCAGTAGAGGAGACGTTTGGTTAAAATCAGCCTCAACGGGAAACGGATCTACATTGCAATTGTTATTCCATCTTTCCCCCTGATTATAGGCTGCTTGGCACCCAGTCTTGGCCGTCTGGGTGCCCCTGTTTCCCCAAGGCCCGGAAGATGGTAGGCTCAATGAATGTTCGATGACTAAATTAAAAAAAAAAAAAAGTGTATGAACTACTGGAGATGAGGGTTCAGAGGAAGTCTACAGAGCGAGAGTTCCCAGACCATCTTCATTTTCTAGGGAGAAAGTCTGAGCCATTGGTCAGTATCAGCACAGGCGCAATGATCATTGTTTTGTTTGGCCTCTAGTCCCAATTCTCAGGGATTCACTACCCGTGACGAAAGGGCGGAGAACCATTCAGAACTTTCAGACTGAAACGCTTCCCATGCCTTACAAAGACGGTGTGCTTCTCTACGTCTTCTCTAGAGGCTGACGATGCCGGCAGTGGAGAAGGATGCCATCTGCTGAGTAGTCTGTCTCTTACGGGTTGGAAAATGTCTTAAAGATCAGGAAAAGCAACTTATACCAGGCAAAAGTAGGTGCTCAATAAATATGTGTTGAATGACCAGGGATAAGGGTCAAGATCATTGTCAAGATCATGACTACCCCACTGATGGCCCCTCTTACCATGTAGTCTGCCTCTGCTTTGCTTCTTGCCCCCTTTAGAGACTCTACCGGGCATTCGCCCCACCGCCCCACCTCCCAGTGCTTTAATATTCTTAAGGCCTGGGTTTAGTGGCTTCCAGGGCCATCTGTTGGTGTGACCCCCTCAACGTACTAGAGTTGACTTTGTAGGTAAGCCATGAAGAACAGCTCTTCAATAATCCAATTCATCTATTGCCAGCTGAAGTCAAATCACTTTACTGCAGATTCTTTCTGAAGAGGTGCATGAATTGATTTACAAGTGCAGCTAGTTAGAAAGACACTCAATGATTTGTCTATGCAGGATGTCAAGAATGCCCTATATTCTCCCTCCTGTCATGGCATGAATGATATCCTCTCAACTGTTTATTCCGTTTGTTTTAGCCAAACATAAATAGACTGCAGACACGTCTGGGGCTGAAGGCACTTGCAGAAAATAAGCTTCTTCAACTCCAGATCCTGACAATGGAGACACCGTGAGGTTGCTGCTGCTTTGACAAATACCCTCCTTCTCTCAAGAAAGCAAAGCCCACAGAACGTCCAGCTTCTGCGCGCTGGAAGGAGCCGTGGCGTTGGGGACTTTTAAAACCACTTTTTACCTCGAATCTCTACGGCTAATTTAATTTTAATCTCCACGACGGTTCGTAGGAACTTGAAAATAGTTTTTCTTTTCTTCTATTGATTTTGTTCTTTTTCATTTGGCCAACATTGATTTCCCCCTCCCTTCCACCTGTTTACAGAAGCCAAGGCCCCGAGTCTCCATTCTGTTGCATTCCCTGTGGGGGTGGCACACCATTCCTGTTCTCTGTGCCACCCCGCCGAGGAAACAGGTGTTTCCTTCCAGCTGTGACCAACGGTACCCACTCAGGTCTGTGCCCTACAGCCAGCACTCGGCGGCTGCTTGGCTGATGTGCACGGACACCTGGGGGAGGCCAGAGGGAAGAGGAGAAATAAAGGCACTACTCCTCAAATCATAACTTCCAGGGGACTGAGCCCATCACAACCCCGAATTGCACATACGATGAATTTCTTTTTGCTGCAGTGGTTACATTGAATGTGGCGTTTCCCTGCGTCCACTTTTAGCACAGCATGGGGAGGGGGCGCCCATAAGTAAATACATGAAAGAAGTGAGTGAGTGAACAATGTTAATTGTTTGAGGGCTGACACTGGGATTGGTGGGAGGACAAAAGAAGAGAGGCTGGGGCTTCTTTCTGTTTTTCTGTCTCTATTCTGTTGTTGCCACTTCATTCTTTTGCTTCCAGATTGCCAGGTTGGAAGGGAAGAGAGCGCTGCTCCCAAGGAGGAAGGGTGATGGGGGTGAAGATACTTCTAGTGCCCTAATTAGAGAATTAATTATTGAATTTGAAAAGCTGAGCACCTACTGTGTGCCCTGGGCAGCAGAGAAGATCTATGTGTCCCAACCTCACAGAGGTTAGATTGTGCAGGAGAGACCACATTCAACTAATTCAAGATCATCTCACAGGTGATCGATTAGGTGTATGAGAAATCATCTGTGTTTGAATGAGTTACAACAACAGGTCAGCTGCGCATATAAAAACACACTGCTGCTTTTGCTAACTTTAAGCATGGAGCTAGTGGCGAGGCCGTGTCACTGCAGTTTCTGTTCACAAAGCTGTGCTGAGTGACCCAGGGCAAAGCTGACTTACTGGGTCAGCTGTGGGGGTGGGGCCTGGAGTGGGGGGGGAAACCGAGGGGGGAACCGACACTGAATGAAGTCACTTTGGGGATTGTTCATTACGATGTACTGAGCTTTCGTAGACAAATGATGCTCGTCAGCCCAGGTCGAGTCCTCCAGTCGGTTTCTGAAGGTTTTCATTTTCAAGACAGTGAGCGGATGCCCTGCCTCCTGTTTCCAGAAGGGAACTCGAAAAGGGACGGTGCAAACAGTACCTGGACTCCCGAGTAGGGGTCAAAAGTGTTCTCGAAAATCAGTCTGAAGAATGATCCTGCGAGAGACCCGTCTGGAAAACTCCCTGGTGTCACGTCGTCTGCGGAAGCAGAACGACCAGCACCTTTCCCGTCCTCGTGGACGTCAACTGCACATCTTAGACAGCTCATCCTTGATCAGGAGGAGGGGGGGCAATTTTGTGCCCCCGTGGGACATGTCTGGAGACATTTCAGTTGTCACAGCTGGGGAGGGGTTACTACTGGCATCCGGCAGAGGCCAGAGATGCTGCAAAACAGCCCACAATGCACAGGATGCCCCCACGACAAAGAAATCCCAGGCTTCAAATGTCCACAGTTGAGAAACCCTGCCTGAGAGACAATTTTACTGCTCCTGGGTCCTAAAAGATTATTACATCATTTCAAAAAATACTAAACCTTGGCAGTTATAATTCACAACCTGACCAGAAAACACAAGGATAAATATGAGCTCTAGCCCTGAATTTTGTGAAGTTCAATGCATACGGCTTTCGCTGGAAAAAGTCAATTACAGATGATTTTTTCTCATTCGTGGTGCCCTTTCATTGATGCTGGGAGGGAGTTCCTAAGTGGTAGACTTGCAGAGGCACAGAATTCTGAGTTAAACTTCACAAAACCAGGTTTATTGTTTCACGTCCTTCTCCCCTTCTCTCTGTGTGTGATTGTGTGTGATTGTGTGTGTGATTGTGTGTGTGTGTGTGTGTGTGTGTGTGTGCACGCACTGTGGGCGGGGTGTCCATCTCTAGATCAAAATATCTAAAGTGATATAAGCAACTGAGCAGACTCACACACACACTCACACACACACACACAGACACACACACACACACACACCAACACATCACCATTTAAAATTATTAAGATCAGCAGTCGGCTAGGTATTTGGAATCATTTGATATGAACTTTGTTTTTATAAAGTAAACCAAAGTAAAGCTTTGAAACTTCAGTTTGTTAAAAAGAAAGAAAGAAAGAAAGAAAGAAAGAAAGAAAGAAAGAAAGAAAGAAAGAAAGAAAAAGAAAAAGAAAAACAGTGGAAGAAGGAAAGAAAGAAAAATGAGGAAAACATACTCTAACAGCCTGACTCCCTTTGAAGTCACTACTGATATAGCTCTGAACAGATCCATTCAAGTTCAACTAACATCAGACAAATGTTTAGTGTATCAGAGGAAGCCACAAAAGCAAGGATTTCATCAATATTTCACAACAGCCTCAGGGAAACTGTAGATTGCAATGCTGTAGGGCAGCTAATGGAATTACACACAAGGGTTTTGTACATTTAAAATAAGCAGCTCCTAAAAAAAAAAATTACCCTTCAGTTTGATAGAAACTGTATAAAACTGCAGAGAGAAAACAATTAAATTGCTCCCCACATTTATCCGTGTCACTCTGATAGGTCATTTAATAACAGGTATTACCGTGTGTGTGTGTGTGTTTTCCATCCCCCCCCAGTAAGGCAATAATAAAGATTAACATTTATGAAAAAGAAACATAAAATATAGCACAGGCAAATGAATAATTAAAGACAGTTTTGAAGAACACTTGCCATTGTGTGCCCATGAAGCCTTTTCCACATTCACAAAGTACGTTTATATAAAATATAATTACAAATAGACAGAGGCTGCAAGGGAGACCCATTGACCCTTGTTTGTTTTGATGTTAAAAAATAACTTTGAAGTATTACCTAGGAATATGTGGTTTACCCTGGATCTCATACATATATTATTATCTGGTGAGACTCAGGATGCTGAGCGGCTGGCTTTCTTTCTCTTTTGGAAGATTTACAGAGATAGACCTGGAACTTGCAAAATTCTATTCAATAAGCCAGTGTGAGATCAGCATTTTCTCCCCTAAAGTCCTTTGTCAGAGTGAAAAAATTCTGCATATGAAAGCAAATTGCATTTTGGAAACTGATATTTCTGTGACCACAAAACCTCACCTGGCTTTTCTGTCCCTTAGAGCTCCAACCCCCGAAACAATGACCTTGCTATTTATTGACACCTCACATTGCAAGGAGGAGTTTTCAGACACCTCTGTTGCAGTGGTTCTCAGTGGGACGATTTTGCCTCCCTGGGGACATCTGGCCCTATCTGGAGGCGTTTCTGTCTCTCACTGGGTGGGGTGGGAATGGTGGGGGTGCTACTGGCATCTGGTGGGTAGAGACCAGGGATGCTACTGAACCTCTTCAGATGCCAGCACAGCCCGCAGTAAAGAATGGCAGTACTGCGCGGGCTGAGACACCCTGCTCTAAATAAGCCATTCCAACACCCGAGCTTTTGGATAACAGAAGCCTTATTAATATGATGTCCTAACTTCTCAACCATCCCCTGGTTTCACAACTGTGCCTTAAAGAGCTGCTAAGTGAAACTTACAGGGCTAAGTCCTTTGGAAAAGACAGCGAGGATTTGACATGGCTATTGACCACGGACTAGTCTAATTAAAAGGGGAGATTATATATATATAATACATACACATATTGCCCATATCTATACACATACATTTGGTAACAATAACAGCTGCCATTTACTGAGCATACAGCACGTGAGAAGTGCTTTGCATACAATATTTCATTTTACCTTTACAACAACTCTGGAAGGAAAAATACTTTCTTGTACTCTTTTTACAGATAAGGGGATTTTGCTCAAGATCATTGTCAGAGTATGGCTATAGCATCTCTGAGGCTCAAACCCTAGGCCTGTCACCAAAGCTCTCATGGCCTCCAGGCTTAGCTGTGGCTAAGCTAGGAGAAGGGGGGAGGGGGGGAGAGAGAGAGAGAGAGAGAGAGAGAGAGAGAGAGAGATTGAGTGGTAAGCATGTCAAAGCAGATGGGGATGTCAGCTGGTTAGAAGAAATTTATTTTTTCTTCTGAGCCAGCAAGTTAGGAAGAACAGTCAGAAAGACTGAGATGGAGAGACAATCTGGGGTGTTTCAAGACCCAAGTGAAGTAGGGAGACAGGTCGTCGGCCATAGAGGGAAGAAGAGGGAGGGCAGCCAGAGGAGCCAGTGTGATGGTGCAGCCTCTCCCGGCCACGCCTGGCTGCCTGGGAGACAGAATCTGGACCACGCTGACCCCTCCCTAGTGCAGCTCCAGTAGGAAGTCGTTCCCAGTTTAAGGAGAAACACACAGGTTGTTCAAATCTCAGACGGGTAGAACTGGAAAGCCATTTGGGAGTGATGGGAACTGTAGTAAATTGAACAGTGCTTATTTGCCTTATTTGATGGCAACACATTCAGATTTATTAACACTTTGCAAGCCGACCAAAGGAAGTCGGGATGGCAAACCTAGCCTCGTCTATTTCAAACTCCCAGATTGCCTCCTCTTCAAGATTATGTGTGTGTGTGTGTGAGTGTAGATATACCCTTTATCATGTATATGCATATTTATTCTTTATGTCATATTATAGTCCTTATTACATATTATAATATTATGTACGCTTTGCTACAAATGGGATTATATCCTAAATACTGCTCTAATGGAATTTTTCACTTACATTCCAAATAACATAAACTTGTGTGTGTTTAAACCTATTTCCTCTCCCTTTTTTTACAAGTTAGAGTTTGAGTTGCAGTATTACTGGCGTAGTAATACTGCAAGCCACTTTTAATAACCCAGCCACTTTTCCACATACTAAAAATTTCTTTAGCGGCACTTGTGACATCATGGAAAGAGACTGACAATTGGGAATTGGGATAATGGTGTCAAATCTCAGTTCTACCAATTAATAAGCCATACAATTTTAGGAAAACTACTTGGTTTCTCTGAGTTTCAGTTCCTTAGCTACAAAACAAAGTTACACATACTCACCATAGGGACGCTGTAAATATTCAAGTGATTAAATGACATAATAACTAATAAAATGCTTTGCAGACTCGACCGTGTTATATCAACATGAAGGCTAAGCAGCATCCCTCCGTACTTTGGGGGAAGTCACCTGGGGAGCAGTGGCCATCCAATCTCCGTTAACCTTTGTCAGGACTCAGCGCTCTTCGCTCTTCGTTAATGGGTCAATCAATCAATCACTCAATATTTATTGAGAGCCTACTATGTACAAGACCCAGGGGATCTGTGATGGGCTCCCATCAATAGAAGTACACACGGCAGAACAATTAGCAAGCGTATTTTGACTTGACCTCTGGTTGGCTTAGTAATGGAGTGGTCCCTAAGCATGGGAGGAGGTGAGTGAGGAGAGAAAGGGAGAAGGCAGAAGAGTGGGTGTGCCTTCAACAGCCCCTCACTCCCCTCACAGTTCAATAAAAGATGATGTAACCGGGAATTGGCAATCTGTGGTCCATGGGCCAGATTTGACCTGCTGCTGGTTTTTGTAAATAAAATTACATTGGAGCACAGCCATGCCTATTCGCTTACTTCCGGCCGCCTCTGCCGGAAGTAATAGTGGCAGAGCTGAGTAGTTACGACAGAAAACATATGGCTGGCAGAGCCAAAAATATTTACCCTCTGGCCCTTCACAGAGAAAGTTTGCTGAGCCTGATTCAAGCAATCCGTGAATAATTAACCACCTCCAATTCTTTTGGAACAAGGTACACATATCCAGTGATAACACCTATTTATTAAGTTTTTCGTGTGATCTGGAGAATGTACTCGCCTTTTACATATAGTCTCACATCATGGCTTCAAAAAAAATCACGAGAACAGTACTAGCATTTATCGCCACTTTGTAGATGAGGAAACTGAGGCTCAGAGAAGTTGAGTAACTTGCCCAAGTTCACACAGCTCGTCAGTGTGATTGGATCCCAGCGTATGCTCATTCCAGAGCCTGTTTTCATAATCACGAGGTGACGGTTTTCCCAAATCTAGTCTCCCATGCACCACCCTCCCAACTCATTTTCATATTCACATCCCCTTTACTGCTCTCTGCCGATTATTTTTCTTTTCTTTGACTAATGCATTGTCCCAGCATTTCTTCCTTTAGTTTTATCCTTGGAAATTATATTCCAATACGTAGGGTTTGATGTACTGGTCATACATATTTTTAAACTTTTTCTTTTGAAATAATTGCAGGCTCACGTTCAGTTATGAGAACTAACACAGAGAGATCCCACGTTCTCTGCCCCCGGGACCCCAACAACATTACGCGTAACTGGAGGGTGTTACCACCGCCAGGAAACTGTCACTGATACCATCCCCCAACCTGTTCAGATGTCACCAGCTTTACCTACACTATGTGCAAGCAATTTTGTCACATGTGTAGATTCATGGGACCTCCACCATCATTGAAATACACAAGAGTTCCAGCCCAAGGACGCCTTGTGTAACCTTTTTATAGCCACAGCCACCTCCCTCCCTCCTTCCTCCTGGCAAACCCTAATCTGTTTCCCATCTCTATAGTTTTGTCATTACAAGAATGTTACATAAATGGAGTAGGTCATCTTTTGAGAAGGTAAGCTTTTGGGACTGGCTTTTTTCACTCAGCAGAATTCTTGTCATGTATTTTGAAATTCATTCTGAAATAACTGTATAGAAGTAAAAAGAAAAGAAAAAATCTCATTCATGTTATAATTATCTTGCGTGCCACCAGTGGTACTCATACCATACTTAGGGAAACCCTGCCATAACCTGTAATAATACCTGATAGACAAATAGAGAGAGAGATAATGCAGCCCTAAGGATGCTTTTGACTAGCAGAAATCTCTAGATCAGTGCTGCTCATTAGAACTTCCTGCGATGATAGAAATGTCAGATTTCTGAACTGTCCACTAGCTTCATGTAGCTACTGAGCACTTGCAATGCAGCTTGTTTGAATGAAGAAAGAAATGTTTCATTTGATTTCATTTTAATTGACTCAAATCTACATTTAAATAGCCACAGGTGGCTGGTGGCTTCTCTGTTGGAAAGTGCAACTCTTCTAGATATTAAAGGCAAAACATTAAATAGAAGTAGATACATTTCTTTCCTATGCGTCACTTTGTCAATGCAATGACAATCTGAAAAAGTAAGGCATCTTTTAAAATAACCTTCTAATGGATTTATCTGTTGGGATCTCATCTTGCTCTATAAGTTTGCATGTGGCTAAGTCTCCAGGCAGCTTTGCTGATTCTGGCTGTTTGGCAAATTCCACTGCTTACTGGTTAGTATTCCAAGTGGGCCCAAGGGAGACCCTCCCCCAGCTCCTGCTTTGAAGTGACACCGTGTCCCTCAGAACACAGGACAGAGTGACAGAGCCTTTCTTTGGACACACAGTCATAAATTAACTCAGATCCATTTAGCATGTGGTATCGTGGACTTTGCCAAGGGCGTAAAAAGATCCTGTTGGTGATAAGGGGCTCAGAGAGATGTGCCTTTATCAGGAAGATCGTTTCAAGCAAGTGCTGGTGGTAGTTCATAGATTCTGGCTGATTAACAGGCCCTGCTCTTGATGAATTTAGCTTGCACCACTGGTCTGGAACAAGGTGCATGAGAAGGCCCGAGGTCAGGGCCAACACTCTCTTGTCCTTTAGGTTGGGGTCCCTGGGACATGACTAGAGAAGCAGGCCATGGTTCAAAGAAAGAATCTTGGGAGATGAGGAATTCAGAGGCAGGCATCACTGAAAGCTGAGTGTGGGGGGAGGCAGGAATGTTGCGTTTTCAGAGGTTGCTGGCAGCAGTGTCACAGAGAAGGGGAAAAAAATAGCAATGACAACTCTGGGTACCTGGGGACTGACTTCTAAAAAGTCATTTGGCAGGAGAGGTCCAAGCTGTGGGGAGGCAGGGCGGGGCAGACTGCTGGAAGTTCTTGCAGAGAGTCAGGCATGCTCCTAGAAACAGGAAAGGAGAGGTCCCTTTTGCCTTCTTATTTCTGTTAGCGTAAGAATCATGTAAGGGCAGCAAAAGCTAGCTTTTGGGCATGAGCCATCCACACTCTCCAGGGCATGAACCCCTTAAACCACACCACTGGCATGAAGGTCGTTACCCTCCTCGGTGTCTTATTTCGCCCAACTTCACGGATCTGTAAGGCGTTAGCAGTTGCAAGAGATTGATATGATAGTTTGTGAGTAATGTGGATGAACTATAACACTAACCCAGTAAAGTATTATAATTTTAAATGTGTCCAGAAAATAATTGAAATTCTGGCTCAGCTTCATCGTAATGCAAACTGCTGGGTATATTTAACAGCTGACCAGCTTAGCATGAATATTGCTTTAGAAATGGGGTCATATTGTTTTTACGAAACAATATTGCTCTCAAACACGTTTAGGAGGGGAAAGAAGCAGGAGATTATGAGTATACTTTTAACCTTTCTGTCTCTTTCTATGTGTGTGTACTACGGTGATTTAGGTGTTTGGTGGTGTTTGAAGGCCAACACGGAAGGTGCTAGCATTTTAAACAGACCTGGAAATGAGCCCTTGGCCATCAGGTTCCTTTGTATTTCTACTCTGTCACAAAATCTCAGTTCCCCATCCATCCATTGTTCTGTAGCCTGGTCAGAAATGAGAAAGATAAGATTATCTTTCCTGCTGACCACAATAGATGTCACTAATAGGTACTGCCTGTAGCTACCTACAGAGTATTTTTTTTTTTAAGTGTAGTTGCCAACACTTAAAAAATGGAGATTTCAGATGAAAATCCAGAATTAGAGACGTCCCTAAGATGTCGGAAGATCTGGCAATGCTGGACCTGCATTCCTGTTGGGTGACAATCTCGGGAGCTGAGCAGGTGCTATCACTTTGAGTTGCAGAAAGGCAATTCCAGTTTAGAGCAATTTTCTCCTGGCCTGTATTTAGTTTTTCCTCCATAGTCATTTGAGTTTTTGATTCCTGGTACCCGATATCATTTCCCAGTCCTTCACACATGAATATTAACTATGCCCCACAGTTGGCAGGGGGTGAATAACTGATCCATAATATCTTGCAGTGGTCATCAAACCTTTTCTGTAAAGGACCAGTTAGTAAACATTGTGTGTGTGTGTGTGTGTGTGTGTGTAATGTGCTGTGTACTTAACTCATTCTTTATTTTGTTCATTCTAAAAATATTTGCTGATCCCTAAGTGTTATTTGCTCCTAGTATCATTATGCAAAAGACTTTCCTCCCCAGAAATGGAAAGAGTGTCAAATCTGTTCCTTCATGGAAAATTAGCTAAGATGGGTTATTCTGACTGTGGGGTTTCCATTGAGAATGAATTGTCACAGTGAGGCAAAAGCCGAGAGACCTCACTGCTCTTCATTTTAGAGGGAAACCGTTTTCTTGTCTTATCTCATAGTCAGGTTGCACCTCAGCTTTCTAAGCAGTGTGGGGGTGAGTGACAGTTCTTTTTCCTTAACTGTCTTTTGAGCATCACTCAATGGATCCCTTTTTCAAAAACAAAGAGTTAGAAGAAGCAGATCAGAGGCATTTACCTGGTAATTTGGGGCCAAATCTGGTTTGCATACATATTTAATTTGGCCCAGAGCATTTACAAACAAAATATGAATTAGGTAGTGACCTTGAAAAGTCAGAAGATTTTACAGAAACATTAGATGTTGCCTTTTGAGGGGAACAGTTTGAAGCTCTAATAATACTGGACGTATATTTCTCCATGCATATAATTGGCTGGGGCTGAGTGTAGGTACCTGTTTGCTTCACCCACGTAAGTTACCCATCCTGATAAGCCTTTGAGTTTGTAAGCCAAAAACTGGAGACATTATAAGGTCTTCTTTAGAAACTCAACTTCTAGGATTTTAGTCCCTCCAAGTCAATGATCCAAGGCAATGATCACAATTTCCGAGCCCAAACTCTGTCAATTCAAAGGTGAGTAACCATGATGATCTGATCAATACAGTGTGGGGGAGGGGCAGTTAGATTGCTGGCTGTGGTTCAGTTACAAATCCAATACAAAATGAAGCAGAAACGAGGATGAACATTCCATTTTCAGCAGTAGGAGAAAAAAGCCACAGCAACACTTCTTTCTGTCTGGGGTGTTAAGCTTCACAAATTTCATTTCTTGTTGCTGGCTAACCTGCTCAAGGTTGCTCTCCTGTTCAAAAACTCAGAGGGAGGCACATAGCAATGGGTGGATGGGGACACCAGCTTTTGGGGGGGATCCATAGCATTGCAAACAGATGTTGTGTTTACCTGGAAGTCTTGGGCCAAAGGAGAAATGAAAAACTGCCATTCTGTGGAGCTATTCAGAGGGATGGACGCAGTAAAAGCTTCTTTTACCATATCTGCTTTCTTGTTGAAAATGGCCACCTGCCATGGAGCTAGGGGCGCGGCAGGCTGTAGTTCTCATTTTGGCCAGTCTTGTTTTGAACCAGCCAATTCATTGTACTGGGCTGACTAAGTCTATATTAGGGAGTCCAGATTACTAGACTAACCTATGTTAAACTATATTAGGTAGTCTCCAAAATGGGGTGGCAAGCTCCGATGCGAAACAGGGACCCAGAAAGTAACACTACCTCATTGAATAAATGTGTTCTAATATTCTTCACCTCTATAAAGAAACATGCTCTCTCCCATTTTTCTTGCATATTCAGTTTGTTTTCTCACTTTTAAGATATATCGCTACAGGAGACATCTCATTTTCTTTATGAAAAGAATGACACAAACAATGATAAACAGCTACTGATATTTGGCCTCAGGGAGACAACAGAAGTAGGTGGGCACGGGGAAGAATTGCCAAGTGTCTGCCCTGTAGAAAGGGGGCAACTCCAACCCAGCTCAAGCTCATCTTGCCATGCACAAATCAAGAACAAAGTGGCAGAGTTTGGGATTTTGCCAAAGAGGAGAGGGCTTTGGATTTTTAGGTAAAACCTCCTGACTGTTAAATTTCAGCAGTAGTGATGATGATGGTGATTTAGTGTTTTGTGTGGGTTAATCAAAGTAAGTCTGAAGGCCAGATCCAGTTACCCCTTTGCCAACGACGGTTCTAAAATTTGATCTTGCTTCACGCATCTCAGTGTTTCCCATCTCTTGATTTGAATCATAATAGGAGCCAGTTGAGAACATGTGGATGGCTGAGCACACACATAGCTCTGTCACTTGAAAGCCACTCAAAGCAAATGTTCTAATCATGGGTCAGAGGCCCTCAGCCTATAGACAGGGTCTTTAGAAAACAAACTTATGGCAGAATAAAAGAGAACACCGAGCCTTGAAAAAACGAGACGCGAGACAGCTGACCTGGTGCCGTCTGCCATGAGCCCGTCCCCTCATCTGAGCCTCAGCTTTCGTGTTAAAAAGGAGACGGCTCCTCCACAGAACCAAAGAAGGCTGTGTTGTTTGGTGGAGAGGACCTCCGATTTGGCATGAGTCTGAGTCTCCATTTCAACACGAATCAGATTTTCACGACTTCCCTCAACCTCAGTTTTTTGGTCTGCAGAATGAGGATAAAGCCAGCAGTGACATCACAAGATTCTGAGAAACTTAAATGAGATAATAAAACAGGAGAGCTCCGTGGAAACCCGGGGTTATAAGCTGGGGGCGGTGGGCCCGATAGATATAGCCCTCAAACATGTTTTCTTTGGCCCACTCATGGCTTTAAATTTGGAAAAATTTCACATTTAAGTATAGATGTGGTCTGCCTCCTGAAAACGGAGTTCTGACATCGCTGGCCTTGCATTGCTGCCTGGCAGACCTGTACCACTGCTGACCCCTTCAGATTAAGCAGGAGGGGTCGGCCATGGGCCTCCCCCACTTCCTGTATTACACCCTGCTCTGCACGTACTGCCATTACCTGTCTGCCATTCAAATTTGTAGTCCCCCACTGGGAAATCTAAAGTGCTACACAAATAACCACTTGGGTTGTTACTGTGACTATTGTTATTCTTTTGCATTCATGATTTCTTACTATGAGCCACATATTCACTTTCCTGGGGGCTCAGTGATGCGGCCTTTAAAATGGGAATGATAATATCTCACTGGCCTGGAACCTGGGCTATCAGGTGAGGTTAGGCCCCTTTTGCTCCCAGTTCCTGGTCTGTGGGGGCATCCAGCCAGCAGAGGGCGCTGGTACAAAAAGTTGCAGGTGAACCGATCCAGTAGGGAGCAGACAGGTAAGGCAGCAGGGCAGGTAGGAGCTCTCCCATTCTGCCTTTCAGAACTTGGGAGGACACAGCTTTACAGAGTGGACATGACGGAGAGCAATTACTCATCTATCGATACAGCCGCATATCACCAGCAATGTGACTTTCTGGAATATGTAATGCGACCGCAAACTCTAATGCTGCAGCCTGACAATCAGACACTAAAAATAACGAACAGTCTGCTCTGGAACAGAAAGCAATGGCCCCTCTGGAAACTGGAGACGGGCCATTTTCGGCTCTGCTCACTGCCAGAGCCCTGTGTGATTTCTCTGGGTGGCGGGAGGGTCTGCGGGGAGAGCTCACTGCATTTGAACGGTGTGTTCACTTTTAGACAACTCGGTCCCAGCAAGATGTAGACAAATTGGAGTGAGTTCAGAGAGGAGCAAGCCAAATGATTAAGGGGAGAGAGGATTGATTTATGGGGAAAGATTAAAGCAGCCCAACACGTCTGAGCTGTCTTCTGTGGGTGACGAATCTGGGAGTGACACTCGGAAACTCCATGCACCTTTGAGAGGTGGAAACATCAGAGGAGGAATTAGCACAGTGTGAGCTGCTTTTAACAGCATTTTCTGGGATGATCTTGACACCAGAAAAATGTTGGTGGCCAGTAAGAGCTGGTTGGGTCACGCGGACGCTTGAGAACCATTTATTGTCCTGATTGTGTTGGGTATGAAATGACAGGTTCGAGGTGGCCACTCGCAGCCTTTTGTGGTCTGGCCCTGCAGTACCTTTCCTCCTACCTCCGCACCCTCTCCTCCTTGCCGGGCACCCAGCCACCCCCACCCCATCTATACTCCTGGTTGTAGCGTCCCGAGCTGCTTTCTTGCTCCCCCATCAGAAACTGCAATGGCCAGGTTGGTAAAACGGTGAGCGAAGAGGGCTGGTGCTGGTGCAAGACGACGGCCCTAGTGACTGCAGTGCCAGAACAAATGACAAGGGCAGGGCTTTGCTATTTAGTGCCTATCACCCCGAAATACGAGCGCCTGTTAAAAAGTGAGCTGGGGGCCCCACGGTCTGCTAGTCTGTTCTCAGCTGCTGTTCCAGGTCTGAGAAGGACAGCGGTCAGGGCCAACACTCTCTTGTCCTTTAGGTTGGGGTCCCTGGGACATGGCTGGAGAAGCGGGCCATGGTTCAAAGAAAGAATCCCGGGACATGAGACATTCAGAGGCAGGCATCCGGGCCTGAGGTAACAGAAGGGGCAGGAGTCGCTCAGCCCCAGGGGAAAGACGGGGTGTTACGTCTAGGCCCTCCTTCCCACCCCTATTACATCATTTCCCTATATTTTTAATGAATTCCCTTCCCCACTTCCCCCTCCTGAAGGAAAACTATCCAGCATGCCTTCATTATGGAGCCAAAGTAGCTCTGGGAAAAAGACAGATGTCTAATAGAAGCCGCCCAGCCTCTCTCGTCTACCAGGAAGTGAGAATGAAAACAGCAACAAGAGACCCTGAAATGGTTTAACCAGTGGGGGGCTGTGGAGACAGCACCTTTAGTATGGCATATAACTATCAAAAATGCTGCTATTTTGGTCTATAAACAGCACAATATACTACAATACTAAACACTGGTATTGTAATCATGGGGTGAGTAGGGCTGGCTGTGTGTAAAAGCCCCGACGAACGTCTGCCATCGGACAGTGCTGTCAGATTATTACCATTTTGTTCATAGTAGCCCCAAGTCATGTTTTATAAGCTAACTAAAACAAAACACCGAACAAAAACAATTTCTGCAGGAGGATATACAGCAATGGGCCTGCCCACTGGCATCTCCTGGCCTTCTTGTCCATTAGGACTTTGTGCCATGTCTTTCCCTTTCAGATGCCGTATCCTTCACAAAACCTTCTTTGAGCAAGCTAATTGCAATTACACGCTTCTCTCAGATTCAGCGCTGCTCCTTGTGAGAATGATAATAGGAACAGCAGAGTTTACTGAGTGTTTACTAAGCACCTGGAGCCACAAAGCACTTGATTCCTAGGCTCCCTGGATTCCTTCCTTTCTCCCACAAATGCCAGCTTCCCGGAATATTCTTTATGGAAGTGCGCTCCTTTTACCCCCAACTACGCCCTCACGCTCATATTTTTCTCAACAGCATTTAATAACATGACATAGTTTCTCATTTATTTGTATAATTTATTTGTCCATTGTCTGCTCCCCCCACTGGAATGTCAAGTCCATGAGAGTAGGGATCCTGTGTGTGGTCTATTTGTTGTTATTTCCTCGGGTCTTTGAACCATAGTCATAAATACTGTAGCCCCCCTTATCTGCAGAGGATACATTCCAAGACTCCCAATGGATGCCTGAAACCACCGAACCCTATATATATTCTGTGTGTTCCTACACATACATGTCTGAGATGTTTAATTTATAAATAACACACATGGAGATGAACAACAATAACTAATATTAAAATAGAACAATTATAACAATATACTGTAATAGACATCTTATTGTTGTCTCTCTTACTAAGCTGAGAACTTTCACCTTTTCACTCAAAGGAAGCACTTTCCAGCTTCTTTCTGGCACATTTCCTTGGCCAGCATTGACACTCATGCGCACTGGGGACAGTATTAAATAAAATAAGGGTGATTGGAACTCAGCACTGCGATACCCCGACGGTCATCAGTGGATCTGGTAACTGAGCTGGCTACCAAGTGACTAACGGGCAGGGAGCACATACAGCGTGGAGACCCTGAACAGATGGACGCGATTCACGTGCTGGATGCGATGGAGCAGGACGGCACCAGATGTCACCACGCGCCTCAGTTTAAAATATATGAATTGTTCTTTTCTGGAATGTTCCATTTAATATTTTCAGGCTGCGGTTGATCTAGGGTAACTGAAACCACGGGAAGTGACACCGTAGCTAAGGGGGGGGGGCTACTATATTTAAATAAGTATTGAATTATACCAATTTGAATAATTTCATTTGATTTGGACTACTTGCCACATTTTCCTTTGCACTGTACTGTGTAAGTTTTGAGTCTTCACACTACATTGGAAACACGTAAGGCCACGACTCGTGGCTTCTCCGTGCCTGCGACAACCCCAGCACCCAGCATACTGTCAACTGAGCATCATATTCCACCTTGAACAGGCACCCAAGAAATGTCTGCTGAGTGGAATCATCCTTCCAGACAAGGGAACCGTAGGATATTATAAAGCCAGGTTGGATTTCCTCTCAAGGGCCATG
Source organism: Rhinolophus sinicus (assembly GCF_036562045.2). NCBI lineage: Eukaryota > Metazoa > Chordata > Mammalia > Chiroptera > Rhinolophidae > Rhinolophus > Rhinolophus sinicus. The sequence goes on from NC_133762.1 coordinate 23,529,739, forward strand.
GCATTGCTGCCTTTTAGAAGCCAAGGTAACAAAGCAGTTTTGTTTTGACTTTTTTGTTCATTGGCATGATATTGCAAAAAAGTCTAATTAGTTTGTTGATTAAAATCTTAATGGTATCCCAAATCATGGTGTTATCAAAAAAAAAAATAAATAAATAAATGGAGGCCACTGCTATCGGAAATATTTCTCCATCGTGTGTGTGTGTGTGTGTGTGTGTGAAGCCCAGCACCAGAGCTCAATTTTCCTTATTGACTGATTCATTAACATTTAAACACTGTTCGCTATGGATTTGGTCAGCCAAGCAGTGGGCTCAGTTCAGACGCTGCAGAGTGCTGGGAGGCGTGCACGGCTCTAGTTGTAATCATGCATCCAGGTGCAGCAACAGAAGGAATTCAGGCACCAGCTTTCTTCAGCGACTAATCCAGACTCCCAATTGTCATGTTTCTTTAGAGAGAGCCAAAAGGTACAATTTTGCATGAATTTTCAAGGCATGAGCAAGGAAACGGTAACAAACTTTCAACCAGGCAGGATTTTCCGATGGCTAAACTTCTAGCCATTTGAAAAGTTTTTGGTAAGTTTTTATTTTTAGGGGGGAGAGGGGCCAGGGAGCTGTTTGCAATACATTGCAAAGCTTATAAATAAATGGAAAATGAAGTTTTATCCTCCATACCATCAATTACTTATTGCACTGGGAATCCTTTTAAATTTTTTCCCCAGCATCCACTGCTTTTTTGATTGACATCTTGGTTTGGATTTTCTTCTGAAGTAGAACATAGTCCACCCCAACTCTCAGTCCTTGTGATTCAAGGGACGCTAAGTCACCCCTAATCACCCCAGCTCAGCTCTGCAGGACACCCCATGCTCCTGGCCACAGTGAGTGGTTCAGAGATGGGCTTTTGACCCAGTTCTGCAAAATAATAGTTGCAGAATTTCACTGGAACCCTTGGGGGAGAGCAGTCCTTCTTTTCCTGCCAGCTCTGAACTTGCATGGCCTCCCCTCCATGAAGAGAGAACCTTTTGAGAATCAAGTCAGCACAGAGGAAAGCAGTTGGAATCCTCAATCCAGCCACATTGGAAGCCAGCTCGAAACCCACATTATTGGGTTAAAAGACCCAAGAAAGTTGCTGTTGATGCCAAGCGGAGTTGGGCTTTGTGTCCTTTGAAATGGAAACATTCCTGACTCATACATAAATTCTATCCCCTACAGTGTGCGCTCATAATTCAGAGTTCCACAGGGGAATTAAAAACTCAAAGACTAAGGTCCATCGTACCTTCACTTGAAACTGACTCTGTTCTGGTGAAGAATCATAAGGAAGAATTTTCCAGCAAAGATTTGTTAGTGTCTTTTGCTACAGCTTTTTATTAACAGGAAACTACCCTAAAGCAGTATCATCATTAAAGAAACCAGGGAACAAGAATTAGCTTTCTCTAAACATTTTTTTCCCCCTAAAGAAACAGCTCAAGTGTCTGCCAGTATCTTGTCATTGCTTATGTAACATGTTAAGTTATTGCCGAGGCATTTCTCTTTCGTTTCTGTGCTTCATGTGCCTAGTCACTCACGGACCTCAGGCAGGGGATTCCAGGGAGATGAGAACTTAAATAGACGGGGGCAGCTGGTCCCGGCCTTGCCGACCATGGTTAAGAGCTAGGAATGATTTTGAACTTGCTAGCTTATGTGGCTTAAATTTAGGTGGGTTAGTGCAGGTGGCGACAGGCTGGCTGTCAGATGTTTCTGGGGCTCCTAGTTCTTTGCTTCAGAGAACCCTTCCGACCATAAGGATATCAATAGTAAATATTATTCTGTATATTACTTTAAGGTTTCCAACATTTAATTTTTTTCTACTTTAAGTAAAATTTAATAGATTTTTATGGGACCTAAAATTTTCATTCGTTTCTGATGTGAGAAAAAGAAAAAAAAATCATTTTCTTGGATCTTAAAAGTTTATCCCCTCCATCTTCTGATTTTAAAAGAAATTACATTTTTACGGGCCCCTCAAAGTTTTGTGGGCTCCCAGACCTGTTAGGTCTAATAGAGCCAGGGGCCCTGGGTGTGGGGGTATCTAGGGAGTTCCTGTTTGGCTTTGCTTTGTTTCATACAAAAAAAAGAGCTTTTATCTTTCATCAGAGGTTTAATTTTAAATGGAGATTTTGGATAACTGTTTAGTGACCTCAGGGAAGTTAGTGAAAGTCTCAGGGCCTGTTTCCTCACATGTAAATTGAGCATAATAATAAGGCCTCCCTTAGAGGTTATTGTGAGGATTAAATGATTCAATTCAAGTAATGTGCTTAGAAGAGTCTGGCACACAGAAATCGCTTAATAAATACCAGCTACTAGTATTACCACTACTGTTGCTATTTTCACTATTTCCAGACGGGTTCTCTGCCGACTATAATTATCCATTTGTTTTCTCCTTTTCTCTCTTCTTTTCCTTTCTCTCTTTCTCTCTCTTTTTTCAATGACCAAAGAAATATTCCTTATAAAAAAAATCCAAACACCGTAGAAATAGTTAAAGTAGAAATTCAATTTCATGCAGCCTTTTTTCATCCTGCTACCCAGAGTAACCTCTGATAAGAGTTTTGTTGTGAACACACACACACACACACACACACACACACACACACACCATGACTGAGACCATAACTAGGTCTTATTAACGTGCTTGTCTTTCACTTAACTCTACATCACAGCACTGTTTCCAAGTCAGGACACATTTGTAGAGGGGACAACCTTCCTTTGTCCAGGTGTTGGCCTCTGCCCATGAAACGGGCGCTCTGCTCTCTGGGAAGAAGGGAGAAAGTTCTGCCATGCTCTTTGCCCCTCACTGGTGGAGAGCTTTCCGGGCCATTGCTCAACAGTTTCACCTCACGTTCTTCCCTGCAGGTACTTTTCTGTTTCACGTGTTGCCCAAAGGGAAGGGGGAAACACGAGAAGCCTGTGTGGGCTCAGCTTCCAGACAGCTTTTCCCAAGCAAAGCTGCTCCCGTGACTCCATTCAGACTCAGGTGTTCATTTCCTGAGTGGAGCTGGGACGAGGGTCTTTCCAATTAGCACTCTGAAACCCTGACAACATAGTGCTACCTGTCACTCTGTTTTTGTGTCTCGGGAGTATTGACGTACCTCCGTTTATTTAACTAGTTCTCTCAAGTTGGACATCTGAATGGTTTCCGAGATTTCATAGCCCCAAATAGAGCCCTGAGGAGGTGGGCCAGACTCTGAATCCTTCCGTACTGCCAGCTAGAACACTGAGGGCAGAACTGGGGGTTAAAGTATATGTTCATTTTTAAATGTGTGTAAGTACTGTCATCGTGTCAGTGTTGTTTTTTAAATGTCTTTTTTATAGCTCAGAGAAGTTGATTTCATGCCAAGCCCAAGTGGGTAGGTGGAACAAGTGACACATATATCCTCGTGGGGGTAATGCTCGTGGGGAAAGGAAAGGCAGGACATCGTTAGAAATCTGGAGGCTCTCTGGCTCAGCTACTGAGCAGCAAAAGGATCCCTGAGATGCCACAGAGCCCTTCAGTGCCACCTACTGTGCTTGCTGAGATAAGGAAATTAAGCAAACAACTGAGGGAGCAGCGATGGTTAAGGAGGTGCAGGAGGACCTTCCAGAATTTGCCACCTTCTAGCGGTGTGACCTTTGGGGAGTTGGTTAACTGCTCTGAGCTCATTTCCTCACCTATAAAATAGGGATAACAGCAGGACCAACCCTCTAGGGGTGCTGAGAATCCCAAACCTACAGGGCTGGTACTGCGTGTCTCAGCATATAAACTGCCTACCCCGATTCCCCGAAAATAGGACCCAGCCGGACCATCAGCTCTAACGCGTCTTTTGGAGCAAATATTAATATAAGGCCCGGTCTTATTTTACTGTAATATAAGACCGGGCCTTATAGAATATAAAATAAGACTGGGTCTTATTTTAATTTTTGCTCCAAAAGATGCATTCGAGCTGATGGTCCGGCTAGGGCTTATTTTCGGGGAATCATGGTAGCACCAGGTGAGGACTCAATAAATGTTGGGTGTCACTGTCAAGTGACATGGGGGAGGACACCGTGTACTTAGAGGGTGTGATCCAAGTTCCAGCACTTGGGGAATTTTTTATTTTACCAAACCTCAGCTCCCTTATTCACATATCACCGTTAATAATTGCTACTTCCAAGAATTGAGCAGAGGATAAAATGGGTAACGTGGGTACATGCCTGGCCCAGAGAAGGTGACAGCTGATGTGAGTCCTACCTTCTCCAGTGCCGTACTGACTATAGGGAGAGAAAGTCCAGAGCAAACGGTGGCAAGCCAGACTGAGTGAACCCTCCACCCATTAGCACCCCTAATGAGACTGTGAATAGAAAAGGCATTCGAGTGGTCTTCACCTTTCCCAGTAGGCTGGTCTTCATCTCGGTTCAAGCTTGCATTTTTCTTATTAACTATAAGCATGTACATTCTCCAAAGGAATCGGTCTCAGGGCTACTGGGATTCACTGTTAGCTAACGGGGAAATGGGCGATAGAACTCTCACACCAAAGCCGATCTTCAAAGGTCAGGGACAGCCCAGAATCTGGGATCCGGAGAGGTTTTCAGAGTTTCGGTTATAAAAGTGGGGCTTAGGGGTACTCATATCCTGACATGTGGCAGTGGACAAAGCTGGGAGTCAAAACTGGCCCTATGAGTGAGAACCACGACGGGGGACAAGGCCAGCAGCTGAAGGCATCTCACTGCTCCTGACCCCAGGCTTCTGGGACCTCACCCACAGCTCCTTGCCACCAAACCTCAGGATTTCAGAACATACCCGATTTAAGAAGGGACCGGCCACTCCCTCCCCATTTTTAACCCCAGCAAAATAAGGTGCTGGACCTCCGAAAGGACTGTTCTCTCTGAGTTCTCTGGTCTCGTTATTGACAGGCGTGGGTTTATTTCTCTTTCCAACTTCCCTCTCTTCCTTCTCACCGACTTAGCTAGGGCTGCAGTGAGCAGTCGCGGCGTGCTTGCATTTCAAACAGGGCAGGCTGAAAGAGGAACAACTGTATGTATGTTTATTAGGGCATCATTATCCCTCTGAACTGCATCATTTATATCCCTGGGAAGAGACCATGCCAGGTCAGGAGCGACAGTTTGAGTCGATAATTTGTCAGGTTGGAGCAGGTGGTAAGGGGTTGGCGTAAGAAATCACCCGAAAGGCGCCACAAACGGAAATGGATGGAGGTGGAAGAGTAATAAGAAAGTGATCAGTGAATCCACAAACAAGTGCAGATAAATCAACCAGCGCCAGGTAGATGGGAGCAAAATAGGAGAGATTCAAATTAGCAAGACCCGAACCTTGTCAAGGCAAGGTTACGAATTCCCCAGCAGCCACCGTTATCCACCCAGGGCTGGAGAAGTGCCCACAAGAAAATGAATCTTTCCAGTGTATGGAGCTGGAATGGAAGAGATTTCCTAGAGAGTATCAATTTGGATTATAAAAATCCCAAGGTCTCAGGCACTGACAGGGTGAAAGGTAGAAAAATGGGCCAGCCTCCTTGCAACGGCCACTACCCGCCGAGTGCTTGATACTCTTCAAATGTTTGCACATTCTCACAAACTGTTTAAAAAGGCCTGGAGACAAAAGACCCAGCTGCAAAGCCTTGGAGAGATAAGTGTTTCTTCCAAATACCCATGACCTTGGGGATCCGCAGATGAAATATTTTCCTCTCTCTATTTGTCTTAACTCTTTGATAAAGTTTAGGCCTGAGTGTTAGGGTCAGGGAAGCAAAGGCAAGGGCTGAGGGAAAAAGGAGGATGAAATGATGGTGATGATGATGATTTAATAATAAAAATGACTGTATTTGAGGCCCTGCCTGGTGCCAGCATCTGTGCTGAAAGCTTTTAGGCTCCATCTCTTTTCATCCTCACAACCATCATATGTGGTGACTGTTACAGCCTTTATTTTTCACATGAGAAGACTAAGCCTCTAAGAATTGAAATAAATGCCTGGACCGGGGTTACAGCTCATAAATTACGCTGCCAGGATTTGTGCCCAGGACTCTGTGAACCCAAAGCTCACCCTGATCACCTGTCTTCTATCCCTGGTACTTAATGTTTTTGGAAGCAGATGAAGGCCTGGGAACAGAGCGAGATGGGTATCCATGCACAGCTCACCCCCTCTTCAGCCCATGAATCTATTGCATAAAAATGTGGGTCAGCATCAGGTCCAGATGTCTTATCTGGGAAAATCCAGTAGGTAAAGGTCTAACCTTCCCAGACTGACAGTGTGGCCGCAGGTTTACAGTAGGATAAAGATGCAGAACCTCTTATATGAGTATTAAAAGGACTCAGGATAGGTTTCTTAACACTTGAAACTCCTCTTGTGCATTTCAAATGTGTTTCAAGTCACACAGGCTTGGTCTATATGCAACGTAACAAGAACATGCACATTTTACCCAAAGCAAAATACACCTGCATGGCAATATTTTCTGTCTTCTGAATTTATATGAAGCATTGCCCATGGGCTCCAAGTTGGAAAGAAACCATAATTTCTTGGGCGAACCTGCACGTTATTTTAAGCTCAGCTACTAACACTCCTTAGATTTGTCCAAAATTTTATTTTATTATTTTATTTTATTGTCAGTATAATGGTTAATTGCTCAGCTTTTGTTATCTAAAAAACTTATAGACAAATCCAGAATCTGATGTCATGGGCCAATGGTGTGATTTCCCCTTCTAGCTAGCGTCAGGGTTCTCATCTATACAGCAGTGATAATATGAATAAATTCAAAGGATTATTTTGAGGATGGACTGAAAGAAAGCTCAAAAGGGCTTCATACAGGGGTCCATGGTGAAGTGTGATTATTATTATGTCAGTCTGTTGTGGAGAGAGGGGAGACTGTGGACAACTCCCATACAGAAGGGAAACTGTATATGTAATTTTAAAATTTCCAACAGCCACATTAAAATATGAAAAAGAAATGGGTGAGATTAATTTTAATGACGTTTTATTTAACCTAATAGATCCAAAGTATCCTATCAGCGTGGAATCAATATAAAAATCAATGAGATATTTCACATTCTGTTTTTTGTGGATGAGGCCTTTGAAATCTGGAGTGTGTTTGCCACTCACAGCACAGCTCCTTTTGGACCAGCCCTATTTCAAGTGCTCAATAGTGCACGTGTGGCCTGGAGAGTCAGATTAAATCCCCAAGTCAGAGTTAATAAACTGGATTAAGCCTCTACATGGGCCAGGTTCGAGCCATGCGGTTAAAACAAATGAATCACCAAGATCTAAGGATCAGGAGATTTCACATAAAAATTCAGTTTCCTCGTTTCGCTTGGCAAAGCTTAAATCTGGCAGCAGGGCCACATCCCACCTGGTACCTCTCTCTGGAGCTGAGTCACAGCAGCCCTTGTGGGAGGGTGGGTGGGAGGGATGCTGGAATATCCACCTGCATCCATTCCACTCAGTAGCGTCTCACAGCAGCCCAGTTTACTAATTTACCACACTCTTCCGACCCCTCCGTAGCCCTGGAACTTTGAGACCCCCCATTGCAAAACCCATGACCCCATCAAAGGAACCTAAAATCTGGTTCTGCTCAGGTACCTGTGAACATCATTTGTCCTCACTTAGGGAACTTAAAGGTGAGTTGTGCCCATGGATCCATCCAAGGGAGCCACTAGAGTTATGTAAGGACAGTTACAGCTCAGTACCCGACAACAGTTCACATCGAAAAGGACGGAAAAGACCAAATAGCTCTTTGTATTATGTTCCTTGATCTGCTTACGTAGGATTCATTTGTAATGGCTTTTTACAGAGCCAGAGCGGCCAAGGGAAGAAGGCAGAGTGAATAGAGTGGCTGAAACCACGCCTGAAATAAAAAAGCAACCCCTGCCTCCGCCCTCCCCCAGGTCGGAACTGTTAGAAGCTATATCACACATTGAAACTCAAAGCCCGAAGCCATTAAGAAAACAGTGAAGGCTTGCTAGCTTCTAATGCTAAAGTTGACTAGGGCTCAAAGCCCCCTCGGCGGCTTAGAACTGAGGCAATATGGTGAAGAATTTAGGAGCCAAGGTGTAGAATCCAGACGGTCCTGACCTGTACCACCTGCCTATACGATGGAGGTTTGGGGGAGTTGCTTAGCCTTGCCCAGTCTCACGTATATTCCTCATCCATCAAACAGGTGGAAGGTCAGGTCCTATCTCTTCAGGCTGCTGTGGAGATGGACATAACACACACACACCGAGGACAGCACCCGATGCATAGAAGTGCTCGGTAAACATTAGCGCCCATTCAGGAAGCACATAGAATTATTACTAATGGGGATCTACAGAGCGACACCACAGGGAACCACATACCAACTTGCAACATTGTTGTCTTTAGGGCTGTTCCTTGTGTGCCAGGATGTCAAAGCACGGACCTCACACGAGTCTTAAATGTCGTGCAGGGGAAAAGGGGCTGCCCGGGCTAAGCTCCTCTCCCACGATGGGGAAGCAAAGGTGTAGTGGACTGTGATTACGAAATCAGAGCCGGTAGGTGTTCCTGAGGTCTAACGGGGTGCTCCCGTCGTCGTCGTCGGGGCAGGTGGTGGGGACAAGGAGAAACAGCCACCACCTCTGTCCTTGCAAAATAACTAGTTAGGGAGAAGATGAACCACAGCCGTCTGCCACCATTTTTCTGCTTCCACACCGTCCGCGAGAGCACCGCAGCCCTAAGGGAAACCTCTCTGGGTATCAGCAGTGCTTGGCAGTGGGAGCGGAGGGAGGCCTCACCAAACCTGTCCCGGCTGCCTTCAGAGGACAGCCCGGATGCTACCGCTTTGTGCCATCTCTGCCAGGCGTGCCCTAATCCAGTGGTTTTCAACCACAGGCCATTCGGCAATGTCTGGAGATATTTTCAATTGTCACAACTTGGCGGGGGAAGGGGTGCTACGGGCATCCAGTGGGTCAAGGCCATGAAAGCCACTGAACAGTTTACAATGCTCAGCATTGTAACAAGAACGGGCCCCCTACAACAAGAACGGAGCTGGCCCCAGATGTCAGTGGCGCTGAGGTTGAGAAACCACGGAGCCCTCCCTCGTGTGGACGCCTGACCCTCCCCCACCCCTACAGGAGATGGAATCGTGGCCCCCAAAGATCTCATGTTCAGATCGCCAGAACCTATATGACTATGTCACCTAACGTGACAAAAGGGATTCCACTCCTATGATTAAATTAAGGATTCTGAGATGGGGAGACTCACCTGGATTATCTAGGTGAGACCCAGGGTACGCCTCAAAGGGGCCGTAGGAGAGGGAGGGTCAGAACAGGGAAGGTGACATGACAACCAAGGAAGCTGTCAGAGTGCTACCACTGCTGACACGAAGATGGAGGAAGGAACCACGAGCTAAGGAATGTGGGCAGCTTTTAAAAGCTGGAACACAGATTCTCAAGGAAATAGATTCTGTCCCAGAGACTTTAGAAGGGAGGCAGCCCTGCGGACACCTTGATTTGGGCCCGGTGAAACTGATTTGGGACTTCTGATCCCCAGAACTGTCACATCATACATTCATGTTGTTTTAAGCCATTCAATTTGTAGTAATTTGTCACAGCAGCAACAGGAAACTAACTGCACTCTAGTCCACATAGGCACAGCAGTTACGTGAGGCTGGGAAAACACATCAGGTCAGGTTATTCCCCTGCTCAGAACCGTCCATGGGTTTTCTATTGTTCTCAGAAAACAAAAGTCGCTTAAACTGGCTCCACGGCCCTCTATGATCTGACTCTTGCCATTTCTTTTGACTCAGTTTTTTTCTTCTAAAACTCCTGTCTAAGGGGAGAATTTCAAACACATCCCAACGTAGACCCAAGTGAATAGTATGCCTTCATGTACCATCAACCAGTTTCAATGTTTATCAACTCACGGGCAATCTTGTTTCATCTAAGCCTCCAACTACTGTCCCCACCAATAAATATTATTTTGAAGCCAGTCCCAGACTTTGTAATTTCTTCCATAAATGTTTTAGTACACGTATATATCTCTGAAAGAGAAGATCTCACCTTCTTTGAAACAGAATCATTCTCACATGCCCAAACTAATCACAGTAACAATTGTTCCTTAATGTCGCTAGCCAAAGCTCAAGTTTCCAATCGTCTCACAAATTTGACTCAGTTTCCTCCCTTCTCCTTTTTGTTTTCAGCGCTTGACCACATTGGCCTCCTGGGTATTTTTTGGCATTTCTGATGATCTTCTGCTTCAGGGCCTTTGTACACAGGCTGTTCACACAGCCCCCCTCCCTCACCCAGGTTGGGCACATGGTTCTCATTCTCACAGGCCATTGCTTAAACATCACAGCTATTGCAGGGAAGAGAGGCAAGATAGCAGACTCTTGGGGACACCATTTGTGCTCTAAGTCCCTTTCATCTTCCCACAGGAAGCAGCTCTGCCTTGCCTTCAATTGCAGCTTCTGGCAATTGTCACCCAGCCCCTAGCACAGTATCTTGGTGTTCAATAAAATGTTTTTGCTGATTGATTGATCAATTCTTCCCAGGGTTGAGCTCTAAACTCCCTTAGTCTGGTAAATTACTCCATGTCCAAGTTTTAGTTTCTCTTCCAGGGACCAATAGCTGCCATTTATTGCATGCATGTGTTACGTCAGGCACCGTGGTAAGTGGTTTGTATACATTTGATTCTCATGAACATCTGTGACATGGGCATTACGGCACTTCCCCATTTGGTGGATTAGGAAATTGAGGTGCTGGGCAGAATTCTCAGATGGTCCACGAGCTCCCTGGCCCCCGGGGTACCCGACACACACCTCCCAGCTGTTCTAGCAAACACTAATCTAGGTGTTGCTGGGAAGGGATTTTCAGATGTAATTAAGAGCCAAATCAGAGAGATTAACCTAGGGGGTTTGACCTAATTACATGAGCCCCTTATCTAGAGGTAAGAGACAAGAAAGTCGGAAACTTGATATGTGGGCGATGTGATGCAAGGCAGATTCACAGTACCTGGCTTTGAAGATGTCTACACCGAATATGCAATATTCGTGCATCTTGATTTCAGTTCTATGTACACTTCCAATAAGTATAATGCTACAAAGAAACATTTAATGGCTAATAGCTTTGTTTCAGGTTCCGCAATGGTGGCTTTGTATACGGCCTTTCATTCAAGCCACTTGCAGGGGAGAACCACAGCCGTCAGACGGGTGCTGGGGCTTCCCTAGTATCACACAGCTAGTGAGTGTCAGAGGTGGGATTTGACAGAGACCTGAGGAAGTACTGTATGTGCTCTGGCCTGGCAGCTTATTGTTTCTTGTGAGTTTTAGCAGTGGAGACAGTAGGACTAAGACAGAGGTAGCATCTAGGATCCTTACCTTCTACTATCGTTAACGTGCCCCAAAGTATTGCATATGTCTCAAAATCAGCCACCTCTACGTTTAAGTTCAAGCTTTGAGACCGTTAAGAAAATGATGGAGCACTGACTACCGAAGCTGGATCCAAGGTCAGGATAAGCCAGCCTCAGCTCAGCCAATAACCACTGAACCTGGAGCAAGACTTGGAGCTGCTCTGGGCTTCGTTATTATGAAGGTAAAAGGAGGGATTTAGACTAGAAAATGTCCAATACGCTTTACAGTTCTAAAATAGTAAAAGCATACAGGTTTCTCTTCTTCCCCCACTTGAACTAAAATCCTCCATTTGACTTGGCTCAGGGATAAGACTGTCTGGATTTGACTCATAGCTGCTTTACTTACCAACTATATGACCTTGGACAAGTCATTGACCCTCCTGAGCCTCAATTTCCCTATCTGCAAAGTGGGGATTATACTCATACTCATTTCCTGGAGTGTCCTGAGGACCCAGGGTGAGAATGTGTACCAAACACTAGATGAGTTTCAAGTGCACGAGAGGTATTCATTCAACCCCTGAGTCCCACACTCCATCTCGTCTGCCGTCTTTACATTGGAAAACAAGGGCAAACCCTCTGTCTTCACACACGAAGACAATCCTGTCAGAAACTGAGTGATCGCTCATTCTTCACTGGGTTCCCTGTCTGGAAACATAGCTTTCCAGGGTGCCAGAGTCCTGAAATTACAGGTAACACTCGTGCGGATGTTGTCTGAGAATAGGTGTTGGCTGTTACCAAATTCACTGCTCTAGAGAACTAGTCCTATCTCATGTGAACTCTGTGATGCCCTTTGGATATCATTTTCAAGAGAAAGAACTGGATTCTGGAAAATGGGATCGTGTTTGCAGAACCATGGAACGATTCTCCCTGTCCAGCGGACGCGTGCTTTCCTACTTCCAAGCAGATGGGTTGAATCCTGTTGCCACCCAGGTATACCAGTTGCTTTTCCTTTGAGCCCAGTCGAACAATTCCCCCTCTTGTTGCTGGAGAAAACCATGTAAGCTCAAAGGAACGGCCAATTAAAGGTCAGACATTGAAACGTGTGTCTGTTCTGGCTGGTATAAATGGGTGGCTGTCAGGTAGAAGCAGCCATGCCTGCAAAAGCATTTTGCTGAAACAGGAGACCAGGCTCTTCCATTTGAACTTGGTAACATTTAAATATCAAAAACTTTGTTTTCTAATGAGGAATGGATTGAAGAGGGAAAAATAAATTATATGCTTGATGGCGACTGAAGGTTGGGAAAATTAGGGCTATTTCCCACGGTGTGAATATAGTGATTTCACTGTGCAGGAGTAAATTAAACCTTTGGGAGGATTTGTCTTCCATTAAATTGAACAGCTAAACAGACACAGAAGATGTTAATGTCACCACCAGGAAACCCCAAAGGTTACAAATAAAAAGAAAACATGGTTTCTGTAAACGTCTCTTCCTGTTGCACCCAACTATCTGAGAAACACAAAACCCCAGATTGCACATTGAAGATCAAAATTAAAAAAAACAAAAACCTAAAGATCATAATTCCATTGCCGTACCATATGTTATTAATGTCTGTCAACAGTGTTTAACCAGCAACTGCTGACAGTTCAGTATTTGCTATCTAAATACACCATAAATAAATCAGTAATGAACCACTTTGGTAAACCTTCCACACTGATTGGAAATACAGATGGAGTAAACAAAAGCTGCTAAAAGTATATACAACTGTTTAATGTCAAAGACAAAGTCACACCGTTATTTGACAAAACAGAAATGAAAAAGAGAATGGGGCTGAGAGGAGGAAACGTAACCGACAGAGAGAGAGAAGGTAGTAGGAAGGGGTGTCACGCCTGTGTTTAGACATACACCAGTCAGAAATTTCTGTGTAAAAGGAGGGCCCCAGGGAAAGTGGACATGGGAAAGCAGGAGCTGGACTGTGTGTTCCTGTGGCCTCCGGACAGTGGGTTGGTGTGCATGAATTTGGACAATTCATTTAAGTTTGCCACCACTGCAAATCTGGCAAATAGGAATCCTTAAAGACAGACAGGTCTGCAAAGATCTGTGCCATTCGGAGCTGAGTCCATCAGAACTGCCTGGAATTTAAGCAGACAACACCGACCGACATGTGGGACGGGTATTACTTTTTCATCTGCCCACATTGAAAGGGGGTTAATTCACCAATCTGAATGCTTCAAACCAGACATCCAGGTGTCATCCCCTGGGCTGGGTTCAGACAGAGACACCAGAGTATTTTAATTTAATTAGACCATCATGTTTTTTTTCTTTTCTTTCTAGAGTCTTGCATATAATGCAAGGCTCCTTCAAGTACGAGGTCTGGGTAAGTTGGCCATAATTAGGCTTCCTAGCCTTACAGCCAAGGTGGCATGCTAATTAAGAGCTTCACTAGGTGGCGTCTTCTAATTTGTTGAAAGCACATTTTAGCAGGAGATTTTCGATGCCTCTGGGATGTTGTCTCTGGGTCTGAATAAGCTCTGCAGAAATTGGTAATTATTCCAGTGACGGGCAATATTGAGAGAGGAGAATTCCTCTCTCTCACTGAGAGGGAACGGTCCTCGTAAAGTTGTCTGCTAATCCCATGAGCCGAACAACTCTCCTTATTCTCAGCGCCTTGGAAATCCTTCTGATCAGAGGCGTAACGGAATCCACGCAGCAGCAACAGAAGATGTCTTATTGACAGAATTCAAATAGCAGCAGCTGACTTCACAACAGAGACCCGACAGAAGTCCTTTCTGTAACAGGCTGCAATGGAAGACTCGAGATGGGCCTCCTTGTTACGCCTTTCCAGCAGGCCGTCGCTGCTGCTCTCAGCACAAAACACAGAATACATCATTCTGAACGGGTACATTAATCTGCAGCCTCCCCCTTAGTCACCTGTAGTTAGGTCTGCAGACACTGTGTATACCGTATAAATCTGATTTCTGAGCAAGGGGGTGGGCAGGAGGGGAAGGCGTTCTCTGTGAAATACTAGTTCGGCAACAGTTTACCTGCCTTCCAAGGTTGTTAGGAGGATTAATAGCTTCTGGGTCATTTAAAGTTTGAAAAGATCCTTGTGCTCTTTCCAAGAAAGATAAAATAATAAGACTAGCCATTTTGCACTCTGGAAAGTGAGAAGAGCAGGTAACGGAGGGGCCCTTTAGGGCCGCTGGCTGAGGAAACTGAGGCGTGTTAACCCTTCAGATGAGATCAAGCCAAGTTTCTGCAAACATGAAGATGATGGACATGTTGCACATGCTGTGTTTGAAAACATCCAAGCCCGGGGCCCCTCAGCCCCCAATGGAGGAAGGGTCCATCTTTAAAGAGAGGAGGGTAACGCTGTTTGGATAACAGGCATCATATTTTATAACCGTTCAGTCTATTCACCCATATATCTTCCACCCATATATTCGTTGTGTTCATCAGCTTACCCAGGTGAAACAGAGCCATGCATAACTCAGGCATCAAATTGCTATCAACTGGCTGTGGCGTCTGAACAAATAGATCCCAAACATATACTTTTCTTGAAGGACCCTCGATTACTAGAGGCAGACTTCTGACAGGACAGCACCCCCATTTGTTTGGTGTCAGTTGTCTCTCTCTAGGGTTCCATGTCTCAGAGCTATGAGGTTGGGGGCACTGAGTTCGGCCATTGCCAGGAACCAGCCAGAGGGGGACATCTGACTCTACAAAATGTCCCACTCCTCTGCCCGCCAATCCCAGTCTTCAACTTCAGCACACCTTCCCGAGTGTGAGGGGCAGAGAGCGAGAGAGCGATACAGATGGGAAAAAAGAGTAGTAGAGGGCTGTTCATTTACAAAGCCCGAAATAGCAGCTGCTAATGGGTCTTTATACTCATTCTATAATCTTTGCAAGGTCACAATCAGAACTAGCCCGTGATTGATGCCGAAGGGAAACTCAGCACTTCACATCCATAATGGACATTTCAGAACAGAATAGAACTGGTTCAGGAATCTGTGTTTCTCAAGTCACCTGGTGTGAGTTTCTCATCCTGCTATGGGTGGGGCTGGCCCCAGGCTTTCCCCCGGTCTTAATAATTATTGCATTAGGCCAAGCAATTAATGCCCCTGGCTCCACAAGTCCCCATAAACTGCTCAGGCGGGCCCCTCCACTGCCATTTTACAAGTTTCCTTCTTGGAGTGCGACCCTGAAACACAACCCTAAAGGGTTAAGGGGAATGAGTGACAACCCTTCGGCATGATTTACAACGTGGAGCCCTGTAGTGAAACCAGGACGTGATGGATGATGCTCAAAGTCGGAGACTAACCATAAATCATGTCTTTGAATCACTGACAAAGATAAAGGAGAGAAAGAAAAAGCAGTGGCATTGACATTCACTCTCCCAATAATGTACATTGACTAGTTACAATGCGGAGCCTTAATTAAAAAAAGCCAACTCGAGGTATTCACCTCGGTGGGGAGAGCCCACCACTTGGGAGGCTGCTGTGTGAGATTACAAATCAGACTTTGGGTCTCTTTCAAGATGGTCACTACCACTGGCAGAAGACTTTTCAATGGGAACAACACCAAGCTCTCAACAACACAAAACAAACCTACCAAGAAACAAAACAGAATGAAACAGCAGAGCTTAAGGCACCTACTTGGTCAAAAACCCACCACGTGCTCATGGAAGACCGTGGGAAATGGCGAACGTCAAGAGGAATCAATGGAATAGAACCCAACAGACTGTGTTTTCCTCAGGAAAACACCCGTCCAGATAAATGAATCAGTGGTCGTGGCCAGCAGACACACACAGGTCAAGCTATATAACTCGTGCTCCGAAGTCAGAGCACCAAATGGGAGGGAAAGGAGATGCCGGCCCGCTCATCTGTGTTGTCATTTACCTGGGACACGCGAGAAACAGACGGAACCCTTCCTTCCCCAGGTTCAGCGAGGAAGGCAGACCCCTCTCTTCCTCTCAACTTAAGATGGGCTTTCTCTTAGCTCGAGAAGAGCCCTGCTTTCCTGCCGTGGGTGGTGGAAGCAAGCTGGATGTGCTTCTTCCATCTTTCAGCAAATATTTACTGTACGCCTACGAAGCTCAGACTATTCCTATGCCATGCGTGTTGATAAAGAAAGGGTGGGCATCTCTATTAATCCACCCCGTTCCTAAAATATTTAACACCCACTATGTCTTAGGTACATTGTTTTTGGATTTGAGAAGTATAGTCCTGAATGAGAAAGAGATGGTCCCAGTCTCCAACTAGACTATTGTGTCCTAGGGAGACAAGTAGACAAAAGAGATAGCAAATGTCCCAAGTGTTATGACAGAGGTGTGCTGAGGGACAGGGACGTGCATAAGGCATTGATGACAGCAGCCACGGCCTGGGTGTGAGGACCCTAAGGTCGCTGTCTTGTCCCAACAGAGCTGTGAATGGGGATGTGTCTGCAGCACGGTAAACCCAGCACAAGGGGACAAGACAGGGACGGGAGGAAGGAGACTAGCACCGTGTTGTCGTTTTCCACCAAATCTCTGGGAGTTGATATGAGACCCTTTTCTGAACGACAAGGAACCAGATGCAGTATTTTTCTTTAAACCTATTTTTAGAAACCCTTTCCCCCAAAGAGGAATGTGCTTCACAGTTCTATGCAGACAATGCGTGCAGGTCAATACCTGGTTTGGGGCCTCCGCCCAATTCTGTGGGCAAGTAGAGGGCATGAGAGAACTCACACGTCCCCACTGTCACGTGTGCCAGCTGGCTCAGCAGCTCTGTCCACAGGCCAAGATTCTAGAAGATTCCTCCTTTGAACTTCATGACACCTTAGCATCTGTGGCTTAGACCCGATTTCAACCCGAGGAATCTATAGTCTAGCCCTGAGAAAAATCATCCTTCTCAGCAAGATCCAACCCAACTATAAAAATCAGGAGGTGTGGGCTTAAGTTGTGGGAGACCCAGGCTTTCTTCAGATCCGAGCTTTGCCAGTGACAAGCTGGGTGCCTGGGATAAATACATCACTTCACTGCCTGCACTTCTGTTTTCTCATCTCCTATCAGGATACCCAGAGATTACACTATTGTGCGTGAACTTCCA
Organism: Rhinolophus sinicus; assembly: GCF_036562045.2. Taxonomy (NCBI): domain Eukaryota; kingdom Metazoa; phylum Chordata; class Mammalia; order Chiroptera; family Rhinolophidae; genus Rhinolophus; species Rhinolophus sinicus. The sequence goes on from NC_133762.1 coordinate 23,547,108, forward strand.
GAACATTCTCTGTGCATATATGTACCTGTACATATGTGGTCTTTACAGTCTGCACGGTCTCCTTTTCTGGACAGCCGATCCACAGACCAGGTTATCTTATTTTTTTCAGTTGTCCTTGTTTTTGTGTTTATCTTAAAATTGGAAAAACCTCACTTATTTTTTAGCTCCTAAACACCCACCGGGAATTCGCCTCCTCACCGCTTTCTCCCTTTCTTCTTCATCATGCTTTGTGCCAGGCCCTGTGCTGACAACACAATGCGCAGAGGAGGAGGTCTCTGTCGTTTGGAAGCGCTCTTGTCTGACATGCACATATATAATAACATTTTCCAACCAGGGAAGGGTTACAGCTACACTGATCCCGAAATGGTCCATGATGTTGCTTTGACACTTGCATGTTGTTGATGGCTGTCGAGCAGGGACAATGAAAAGCAACCTCCTGCCGCTTATAAGCGGTGTGACTTTGTGCAAGCTGATGAACCACTCTGTGTCTCAGTTCCCCCATTCGTAAAATGAGGTTAGTAATATATATTTGTAGCATTTTAATTTTATTTTATTTTTTGCATGTAAAGTCATTTAAGCACTGGCTATACCATGGAAAGTGCTCACAAAATCACTGCTGTTGTGATATTTTTATTTTATTTTTATAATCTTCTCCATTTTGAATTAACTAGACTAGAACCAATGCAAAATCAAAATAGGAACCCAAACGCCCTCCTCTAAAATGAGAACGTAAGAAAAAAAATGAAAGAAAGAAAGAAGGGAAGGCTCATCAATATAGAAACAATTGTGCGTGTACGTATGCCTGCTGGCGTGTATGTATATTTCTCTTTAGCATGTGTCATCTCTTTGTGTCTATGTCAGGTTTCCTTACAGTTCTTCCTGTTCAGAACTTGACAGGTCCTAACGTTCAATCGATGGTAAGTACCAAGTGATATGACGAAAGGAAAGAAGGGTTCAAAAATGAAGATATATAGTTCAACTCTGTAACATCCCATTAGACTTCATTCACGGGAACAGGATGGAAACAAATATTGCTTGATTGAGGCTCACTACCCACATTCTTAAAACCCTGTTTTTGCGATATATTAATTACACAGTTAGAGGTAATATGCATAATTGCTTAGCTGCATGTATAATACACATATACAGTACAATATGCAATATCTCACCTATAATTTATAACTGTGCATGTAACACATAACAAGCCCACAGTGGCCAACAAGCTATGAGGTATAAAGCAAGGGACATTTTAGGAAACTACTGGTACCATAGCTAACCTTATGTGCTCCCTGAACCACCAGGAGTCTTAACCATCTTCCTTGGCATTGATTCACAGAAGTAAATAGTGATAGTTGACCATTTATGATTCATCACATTAATTTGAAGCGGAAAATGTACCCAAAGACCCCATTAATGAAAACATCCCCACACTCTGAACACCTGGGCGGTTCAGTAGAAATGCTACCCTCTTGGGGTGATGCCATCTTTTGTTACATAGATGCAGAAGAGTTGGGGAGGGGATGCCGGAGCTCATCACTGGAAAAATTGTGGGTCTGGAATCCAGCGTTCAGGTACCTTGCAGCTTTTATGTTGGTTTTGAACTTCACATACATTAAAACTGCATCATCTATCAATCTTACAGTTACATGTCACTTATGAAAATCTACTGAGTATTGTTTTCATCTTGCCTTACAACAAGCAGTGAAGCCTCATGAATACTGAATAGTGCTGGAAATATGGCACATCTTTTATTTTTAAAGGTCTCAACAGTTTGGAATGGCAGGATTTCTTTGTTGAAAGTGGCACCTCCCCACAGCGGTTGGGGGCTTTCTTCTCCACTTGCCATTCTGCCCAGGAGAGAGAGGCAACACCACACAGCATCATTAGTGGGTCCTGCTGCTGCCACTGCCTCTTTCTCGTGTTTGAACCCTGTTGGTGTAAGTCATTAATGGGGGGCTGCGTGGTTCAGGTGGGGCATTGCCATTCGGATATCAGCTCTCAAGAGACGGCTGGCTGGGCAACCTACCGAACCATTTTACTAGCTTTCCTGGCACTTTATCCTCACCTTTAATTTAATTTAATTTAATTTAATGAGAGCGAAAGAGTGAAAGAGGGAGAGGGAGAAGGAGGGAGGAAGGGAGGGAGGGAGAGAGAAAGAGAGAGAGAGATTTAAGAAATTAATCATGCTGATAAGTATGAGTAAGTATATTCTATTGTACTTGCTCTTTGAAGTTTCTACCATTCATTTAGTCTGTAAATATTTTCTGAGCAGTTATTCTGTGCTGCACTCTGAGGACACAGAGTTTAAAAAGAGAACTAGCATCTCTTCTCACTTGGATGATGGCGACGATGATAGAAATCACCATTCCTAATATGGTGCTTACTGTGTGCGGGTGTTGTTCCATCACTGAATAAATAGTGATTCTTAGCACTTTATCAATAGAAATACATCTAATTCTCCTAACATCTCTATGAGGCACTATTTGTATTACTATCCCCAATGTTTCCATTTTACAGATGAGGAAACTGAGGTACAGACAGGTGAGGTAACCTGTCCACAGTCACACAGTGAGGAAGGAACACAGCTGGGATTTGAGTCTAGGTTGGTTGTTTGGCTCCAGAATCTATCTTTTTAAATTTTTATTACTATACCTGTGGACTCTATAAATAAGTAAATGAGGAATAAATGAGATAACTTGGGCTACTGACAGCTGATATGCAGAAAATAAAACAGAGTGAAATGTGGGGTAGAGAGGGGCTGGGGGTGGGGGTCATACTGCTTTAGCTCAGGGTGAGGGAGCACAGCTCTGACAAGGTGATGTCTGAGCTGAGACCTGAGGGCTGAGAAAGTCAGATGAAGCAAGATTGGATGGAAGGTCATTGGGGGGGAGGGGAAATATTATAGCACCAACTCCCCACGGAGGAAATAGCTCCCTCGGCAGGATCTCTGAAGAAGAGAGAGAGAGTGAGAGCGAGAAATCCAAAAGAGCTGAAATGCTTGTGAGACAGGTGGCAGGAGGGGATGTCACCAGACGTCCACCCAGACAGGGTTCACTCAGGGTCTTGTCGGGTTCAGAAAGATCCAGCCTGTGGTGGCATTTGCCAAGAAAGGGACACACGGTGTACTACTTATCCTACTGACGTCTTTAAAGTATAAAACAAATCTAGAGCTTCAGAATGTGAAGGAAACACCAAAATAGTCTAATCAAACATGGACAATTGAAGTTGCCCGACTGGCAGATAGGCGCTGTCCTACCTGCCACAGCGAGAAGCCTGCTTGTTTCAGGGAACAACTTCCCATGCTTATTTTATTCCACTGATTCACAAGGAGGAATCCTCCCCCGTGAGCCCCCAGACGGAAGCCAGGCCAGCAGGACGAGTAAACAGAGGTCAGTGGGTCATCAGAAGGGGCAGAGTCCCATTGCAGAGGTTGGCCACTGTCCGCCCTGAGGTCACGCACTGCCTACACATGTGTTTTGTTTGAATGGCCAGTATGTTTAAAAGGGGAGAATTAGTTGCCAGTATTTACAAATCGTAGAGATATGGAAAAACGTCAAGAACTTCGTATAGAGAATTTCGTCTGAAAATAAAACCCAGAATAATCCGGTGATCTGGTCATACTGAACCCACATTCATGCCTGGCCCCAGTCAGCTGGAGCTAAGCCACATTCTGGAACCTTCTAGTTGGGACACGTGCCTTGGAGGTACCCACAGTCCACACCACTCCCTACTGTCTCACCCTCCTTTGACTCTCATTACCTATTTGACTCTGCAGCCATTTGAGTTGGCTGGTTTAATGTAACAGGAATCCTAAGGTTCCAATTTCTTTGGAAGTTTCATTAAAAAAAAAAAAGATGGCAATATTTTTTTCTGGAACACTGCCAGTCCTCGGTGTTAGACTATCTGGGAGGAAATTCTTTCTTTATATTTGCACACCTTGTCATAATTGCCAACATGTACAATAGATGACATGCAAATCCTTGTGTGACCTACTAAAAATGGCATGAGCTGAGGACCTGCCCCTTGTAAGCTGTACGCTTTTAAGCAAATCACGGCAGTGCTTTGCAATCTTTTTTTTTTCATCTGAAAAATGGGATAATCATAGTTCCTTATAAACGCATGAGGATAAAACGCACGAATGCACACACAGGCCTGGCACATGGTAGATACGTAATTTAAAAATATTAATGCGTTCGTAGGACACAAGGCTGAACAGTTTAGGTAACCAATTCAGCTCCACACAGCACTTATAAGAGCATGAATGTTTATGAATATGCATTTGTATGTTGTGTGTATATATGATGGATCCAGAAACATGTATCTAATTATACACATATTTGGGCCTATCTCTTCTATTGATTGGCACCAAATCCTAATGCGACGTGTGGACTTGTTTTTTCTGCCTCATACGCATGTTCATTCTGCACACCCTCTCTGTGGCCTAGCACATGCACTTATCATTAACTAAAAATGAGGCTGGCGAGGAAATATAGTCTCACCTTGCTGAAAGCTTCCCTGTTCCTGGGAAATCAAAGCAAAGGGCAGACTCTAGAAGACAAAGTTTCTTAGCGTCACCTGGTACCTCTGGTCCAGTGTAGATTTTACATTTAACATCGAAAACTTGGTGAACTTTCCCGAGAACCAAGAATGGGTTGAGTGTCCTCCAGTGAAGAGCAAAGATTCATGTCAGGTACTTCTCTGAATCCTCCTTTCAGATTTAGAGCTGAGGGAATGTGCCTGTTGTGCCATTTATGTCATGATACATGACTGGTCCTTCCCTCCCCGTTAAGAAGGCACAGAGAAATGACAGCCATTGCCACCATGCAAAGCTGTATTAAACTTGTGGGAGCTTTTGGTTTTCATGAATTTTGAGAAGGGAACTGTGGGTGCAAAACCTTGGCTGTTTGTTCTGACAAACTGCCTGTTGTGATGGATTACGTGCCACAATTGCAACCCACGAAATATCTTCGGGTACAGGAACAGAGAGCCTTCTTTGTGCCACATTTCCAAGGGTCCCAATGATGGATGAAGAGAGTCCTGTTACCAGGAGGTGGGTAACTCGTCTGAGGGCACCCAGAGCTGCGTGAGTCCCACTGTTGGAAACGAGAGGCCTCACAGCACCAACTTGCTATTTCCCTCGGTGACATAGCACCACCCTGTCCCCTCAAATTGCTACTTCTCTGAAAGGATCTGTCTGAATAAAATTATTATCTAAAGCGCATTTCCCCTCCCCCAGCTTTCCCATCAGCATTTCCTGTCCTCTCACCTTAAAAAAACAGCACTGAGAACTTTTCAACCAAAAGCAGCCATGTGAAGCCCGAGTTGTTTCAGATTTACACAGGCATCTGCTAACATCCTGTCGGGTGCTAAAATCCCACAGCTGTTCTGCTAGGACCACCCGGCTCGCCGTGAACCACATCTGACAAAATGATACTGCTCGCTTCCAGAACCCATCACACAGTTATTCTTGGATAAAAGGTAAAGCAAATAGCCAGCCAACTGCTCACTGCTGCAGAAACAAGAACCATCTAGCCATTTATCAAAGCTCGAGACAACGGTTTGCTTGAAGCACAGACACCTCTCCCATTACGGCTTTAAACGATAACACGATATTATATCAGAAATGACAAATGGCACTGGGGGTCCTAACCTATACACAATCGATACCTGCTTAGAAGTAAGAACCATCTTGAAAATATCGACAGAGGGAACAGGAATTCTCATAATACTGCAATGTTTTCTTGGTGTTGTGTTGGAACTAGAGGCCAACAATACTCATTTGGGCATGACATTTTTTTTTTCCACCGGCGCTGTGTCGCCCCCAGACGTGTGGTGAATGTCAAATCATTATCACTGTCCTGTACCTATGCTATATTGGATTCTAAGAGGCTCTGGCCAAGGAAATTGATTAGGTAGCTCCCTCTGCAGCTTAAAACTCATTTTGGCCACATACACACAAAGGCAGGGGCCCCTGGAACGACCAGGCTCAATGATAAATGGCAAAAGTGTAATTAGGGAGATTATGCCCTAGGGGTTTCTCCTGGTCTGGCCCCAAAATGTTTTTTTAAAACCCCAGTATCACTGCCCACACCCCGCCCCCAAGAGGGGGCAGGCTTTCATGTTTAGATTGCAAAGAAGTGACCCACCTTCAAGTGATTGATGAGGGAAGATTGTAATGCATTGCTGCCTCCTTCCCCGTGTGGTTGTATTTAAGTGCATGCCAGACAGAGAATGACTTGGAAATGGGATAAAAGATTCAGAGCAAAGGCAGGTGACAGTGAAGAAAGGTGGTGGGATGCATGCCTGCAGGCAGGTGAAAAGAAACCATCTTCAATAATGGGGCTACCTTGGTTTGACATCCTGCCCCCCCAAACAACACAGGTGGTGAGGATGGCAACCCAGGACCACTCGGAAAAAGTGACATGGATTTCAGGGCATATGCTGAGTTTTCTTGCCAGGGCTGACTGCTTCACTAGGGGTCCTCGATTCCTCAGACAATTTCTTGCAGAGTTTGATCAAAGACACAGATTTGCAGAGCTTCCAGCCTAGAGTTTCTGATTCAGAATGTTTGCAGTGGGGTCTTAAAATTTGTATCATAGAAGATTCTTCAGGCAATTCTAATTTTGAGCCAGGTTTGAAAAACGAATGGCTTAAAGAAGTGGTGGGCTGGTAAATGTTTAATACCTAGGTCTCATTTTAAAAAATTGCAGGATTCGCCAATTTCCATAGTGTAAATATTTCTGCCATGGCCAGTTTCTAGAAACCATTGAAAGAGTTAAAAAGATATGTGTACACAATCAGCTCTAGTTTGACCGTACAAGCTGGCTCCACACACCACTAGCTTAAATCAAAGGGAAATATGAATAAAGTTAATAAGAACACATGATAGGGAAAAGTCAAATCAGTGATGGTCATTGGGTGGGAGGGGGGCATGAAGATAGCGTGACAACACAGCTGAGCAAAGTCCCCTTTATGTTGGTGGAAAACCCGCCCAAGTGCCAGGTCCTAAGATGGCCCCATTCACGATAATGTCCAAATTGGACCATCCTCTAATCTGAGTCATAAGAGCCATAATAAAGGAATCAATGATGAGAATCAATAAAATGATTGGAGTCTGATGGTAGATGTAGAAATACATTTTTTAAACCCTTAATTAAATGACTGATTCAGGCAAAGGATTACTAATTAGTGTTAAAATCATTAAGTGGATGGTTGATGGGGAATTGAACACATATTCAGTGAGATAGTAGAGCCACAAATGTTTCACGAGTGGATAAGCATCGTGCTATCATGGAGCCATCACACTGCCATCATCGTAGTTCAGGAGCTATTCCTGGCATCACTAATTTTGGGGCAAATTATGTGTTTTCAGACGTATTGTAACAGTCTACACTTCTGATGTGTTGTTCTGGTAAAAACAAATCCATTTGGGATCCGTGGGGTTTTATGGATTCCTGTCTCTTCTACAGTGCGTGGAAGAACAAGCTAAATGATGGTGAGAAGCTCCCAAATTCAGAAGGAAGACCTTCAGGACATTTGGCTCAGTTGCTCCTACAATTCTGGGTCATAAAAAAGGAGACTGAGTTAGATTTAAAAAAACAACAACAACAGATTTATGGGACACAGCAAGTGGATACAACATGTGATTCTGAGTCTGGTAGTAGTTTGATCCATTCTGTTGAAAAGAACATTTTTGTGCAACTTGGAAAATATGAATATGGTTTGGGTATTAAAAAGATAAAACTTATTGAAATGGAAAATAGATATTGTCGGCTGAAAACAATCGATTATACAATAGCATGTATATTATGATCTCAAATTACTTATATATACATCCAGGTTCAGAGACTGTTCTGGAAGTTCACACATACTAGTGGTAATCTCCGAATTGAGAAAAAGATGTTTTTATTTTCTTATTTTTGCTCTATTTTTAAAAATATTTTACAATGCACATGTTTTGCTTCTGTCATCTGTTTAAAAAAAATGCTATTTTTTACAAAAGGAATAAAATGCTCAGAAAAACAAGTACTGACCTCTGAAAAACATTAACATGAAGTTATCTCAAAATTCAGAAACAGTAAGTCAAATACATTCATCTCAGGAAGCTGGATTGCTTCTGCTTTTGTTCCCAGAAACGTGGAACAGGGTATTGCACGTAGTAGGTGCTCAGGTAATTTCGGTGGCGGAATCTAATGCATCAAACACTTCAAATTCCATAAGGGACAACAGATCTTGGTGCTTGGGATGGGGTGACGCAAAGGGAGAATAAGTGGAAAGATGACTTATTTGATGATGTTGTAAAGTCCCAGTACCACCGGGGGACCAGACGGGAAGGCAAAACAGCATAACGAGGATGTTTTGACCCGTTCAGGAGGCGAAGGGACTCCACAGTTGCGGTTGTTTGGTCTTGGCATTCTGTGTCTTCTTGGTAGTGCAACGAGCAGTTGTACTGCGTTGAGTGACTTCCTCTGAGCTTCGTAAGCTGGCACTCCTGAGGAGCCATGCACCCGCCCAAAGCATTCCTCCAGGTGGATGAAAGCAACAGAGTGGACTTCCTGTCATGTCTTCATTTCTCTCAAGGGGCTGACACATCCTGGCTCTTCTCACCCCTCTGCCTGGTGAAAACAGAAACTTACAAAGATAGTACCTTGTGTGGCCTCAAGATACAAGGCAGAGGCAGTGGCTTTAACTCAGGACACCGGGTCCTGGGCAGGTCAGGCACTGAGCAGTGGAGTGTCTTATCCTGCACAGCCAGGAGGTTTCTAATAGCTTGTGCGTGATCATTTCTCCAGAGAAACACGCAAGGGAGTTGAGTATATGAATGGGTGCGTATGCACGCGTGAGGTTACACTTGTATTTGAGGCCTCTGCCCATGCACAGCTCAGTCTTGAGTCCTAACAAGTAGAACCACCTCCTACCATTTGAAGAAAGCATTTTTGCATCCCCCCAAATCCCTGAGCGTGCCGCACCTTCTATGACAAAGAAGAGTTTGGTTTCCAACTACCCTGTGTGTGGGTTACTATAAATACTGCAGGTGGCGGGGGATGGCCAACATGGATGTCGATTTGAGAGTACCGCCTTGGGTCAAGGATGCAGAGGACATTACCCTGTCCTTGAAAATTCTTTGGGCTCCCCACCCTCCTGCCTGTGCAATCAACCTTCAAAAAGACTCTTCCACATTGGGACTTGGAATGTTCACCGAGAAACACACATCTCGAGAACCTTTCCCACAAGATCCTTTAAACTTTTTCACGTTATTGCAAAGGGTTAAAAGGGATGGGTCGGGAGAATGTCCTGATTTAGTTGATGTTTTGTCTCCCTGCCCGAGGAAAGGCCACTTTCCCCAGCCACCAGGAACTGAGTACACGCTGTTCTCAGAGTAATACTGAAAAAAGAGTTTTGAAACTTGTTGCTTGCACGTCTCCTGTTCACTGTGCCATGTTCAAGGAGAGGTGAGGCACAGCCCACTTCTGCTGACTTGGGAGGGCGTTAAAGTTCCCTGTTACCAAGGTCATCAGGAAAAAAGCACGAGTTAACATCATTAAACGTCAGTAAGTAATGGTTTATGACCAAGTTTGGGGGGTATCGGCACCTTGAATACACATAGGGTCTAACCCTTTTCAGAGAGAGACAGACAGACAGACAAACAGATACACAAGCAGACTATCATATTTAAACCATCCAGGAACAAAGGCCAACAAAAAACCCTCCACGTAGGTCATTCTGATTTGGTTGCTTTTCATCCTGATTTATCAAAGGGAAACAGGGAGCCTTGGGTTACTAAAAGGGAGAGAAACTTTTTGGCAAAAGGTGCACATTATTAATTATTAGCAATTGTTAAATAACTGATCAATATAATTAATTTAATCCCATTAATTAAGAATTAATGAGTAATTCGCAGCAATTTGTTTAATGTCTGTTTAGACTGGGAACTCCATGAAGGCAACTACTGCCTGCCTCCCCCTCCCCTTTTTAACCATGTTTTGTTAAATTTGATTTCTATGATCAGCAAAACTGTCTGTCTCAGGATAGCTGTCAATTTCTAAATAAAAGCAACGACCTCCACTCCTTGGGGCTTCTGCTTGTCAGAGGTCTGTTTTGCTTCTGCAAGCTCAGTCCACCTTTCCAAACCTCTCTTTTTTCCCAACACTATTTGTTTTCAAGAGAGATGCTAAGCTTCTATTTATTTCCCTTGATCTGTTAGAAACATAATTCATTCAGACCTTCTTTCAGTCTTTCATTTATAGAGTCAGTATGTACGGGAGCGGCGATTATGTCCCGGGTGCCGTATTTGGAGTGGGGTCACAGCATGCAGCTGTGAAAGAACAATACAAGTCCCTACCCCATGACGTCTACTGTCTTATTGAGGAAACAGACAAGAAACAAGCAAACGTGTGCACAAACAATGGCATTGCAGAGAGTGACTGAAGCTGCAGAAAGGAGAAAACTGGTGTGAGGGAGAGGGTCTTTAGCTAGGGTGGTCAGTGAAGGCCTCTGTAAGCCTGTGATGATTAAGCAATGCCAAGATAATGGAGGATAAGTCAGGATAAACGTGAGTGCAGAGAGAGAAGCCGCAGAGCTCAGAGGGCGCGTGAGGAACAGGAAGAGGAGAGGAGCTGGGACACGTGGGACAGGGCGCTGGAAAATAAGGAACAGGAGCAGCCAGAGGTCATGTCCTACAGGCACGTGCGTGGGGGTGTGGCTAAGGGCCACGGGCAGCCATTGCAAGGTTTGAATACAAGAGTGTGGCGTCTGATCTCTGCTTCCTCCAAGATCAAAACCCTGGCTCCTGGCAGCCACACACCTGACCCAGCGAGACCCTCCTTGTTCACAGTACAACATATTGAAGCCGGTGTAGGAGGACGACGTGGCGCTCATGGACCTTCCTCCACGAATTTTTAGAACTATGGAGTCTCCTTTGTTGCTTTATTTATCCTGAGCAGGCAAGACTGAATCCAAATCCGTCACAGCTGCCCTGGTGCGATCCCTGAGAAAAGCTGTATTTTGCCCTATGCTTAAGCAAATTCGTTTGTAAAGGTTGAACGAAGCCCCAGTGGGCTGACGGTGACCATCCCCTTTGCAATTTCTTGGTGGTTTCTCCTACTTTAGGGTAGCACCCTCTGAGCAGCGGCCCTCCTTGACTAAGCACACCATCCCTCCAGGGAAAATGCCATCATTCTTAAAATTGGAACAAAGTTTGAATGAAGGAATACATTCTACCCATGTGCAAAAGTGTTAACAAAAGATGGAATTAGTCATGTGCTCCTTCCACTGGTGTGCTAACGAGATACAGCTTACAATTCTATCAACAGGCTCCGTAGAGGGTCCAAAGCCTCCCCCCACCCAATCCCTACCTTTCATTATAGCATCTCTGAAGCCAGCAAAGTAATTAATGAGAAAAGTACCTGATGCCACATGAACCTCACCCAATCATTTCTAAAACGGATCAAAATTCTATAAATGACAGCCTATGCGTCTATAAGATGCATCTGGTGAAATGTGTATTTTCTTTTCAGAAGGTGTTTCTATTACAGTTAGTCTGAACATCATGTGATATTACAGTTGCTAGGGTAACTCCATTTTTTTAAAAAAGAGAACAACAGAGTAAATAAGCATGTAAATCGACTTTGGTGCTATGTAAATTCTAGTGAATCTGTTATCGTTACCTTGACGATGAAAAAAACTGGCATTCATCTTCTCTGGTCCCCAGGATGATTTGGTTTGAACTTAAAATGTATAAGGTACTCGCGTGGAAGTGTCACTGGCTCTATGTGAAGCAATGCGATTAGGAGCCACGTTTAACAGTGATGCTGGGTCACATAAAAACCAGGGGAGGGGGTCGTTGATGGTCTGGTTGGTCCCAGTCAGGGTGTGTCTATTCTGAGCCATCACAGAGAAAGCTTGCTCGGTGGACACCTTCCGCTCAGTCAAAAACCTCGTCTCCCATTCAGGTAGTCTGTCCCCCTGACACCTCACCTCTGACTTTCCTGCATTCTTGGCCTCGCAGCATTTTGGACAAATCTGCAACACTGCTTGTGGCTTTCTGTTAGGCAAAAATTACTGGTGTAGCACGTGTGATTAAGTAATGAGGACAGGAAACAAAGGTTGGTGAGTATTTCTAAATATTTTCCACATTCCCATCTAGAGGTTTGAGAATTCTTCCACCTACTTGCTGTTTTCATAATCGAGGTTGGCAGTGGAGAGCAGGACGGGAAGTGGTGTGAGTCAATTTGGGAGAATGACTTGGAAGAATGAACGAGGAAAGACGTGTGCATGGAAATCCCTTTGGAGGAAACAGATAACTCTTGCAATTAAAAAATACAAATCAGCATTTCTATCAATAAAGGAACTGAGATCAGAAAATATATTAAAGAGAAAGAATTAGTACTGGGATGAAGATACCAAGCAGAAAAGAATCTGACCAACTGGCAGGGTTTTGACTTGTCTCCCCTTTCCAGAAAGCATACTAAAAGCTCAGGTTGTGTGTTCGATGAATGAATCAATGCTTTGAATTGCTATGCAAAGTGGGTACAAAAAGTTTTCATCTAAAATGAATAGTTCAAAGAGTACGTGTGATAGGAATTCCTGTAGAAGAAAATAATTTTTTTAAAAAGGTGCATCTTGAAAATCCAAATTTCTAGCAAATTCTGTATCTATCGTTTGGTGCCTGGATGCTATGATTATTTGGCTAGATCAAAAAAAAAAATATATCACAGAAGCAAAACAAAACTCAGTGCCATTTTCCTCTATCTTCTAATACAGCGAGGCTGATGCCTTAGTGATGACCAGCTCTTTAATGGGGTTGGAGGATTTTATCAAACCTCAGAAAATAGGATTGCATCTCCTCCACACTGAAACCACTTTGTTTTAATTTTCACATGAAATGCAATTTGCAATTTGTGTGTACATGTAACAGGAGAGGCTCTTCCCCACCCCTCAGCCGTTCCTCCTCAGCCCCCAAAGCAAGCTTTTGCTAAGTCTCTGGTATGGAGTCTTAGAACTGAGGAAAGTAAAAGCCAGAGGAGTCAGGAGCTAAAAGAAACAAAGAGCATAAAACCAGGGCGAGAGATGACTTGTGCGACTCGTCCTATGGCTCCTTCGCATCTCTGAGTGACAGGCAGAGAAATTGACAGCTAATTCCAGATCTATCAGGGGCTGTATTGCCTTTCTATCGAAATGATGAGTTTAGAGATCAAACTGTAAAGGAATGCCTGAGCATCCGCGGACGTTCTGAGTGTCACGGCAGAAGTTACTGTGGCACTGCTGATGCTTCATCCGAGAGATGATGGGGCCATTCTAGAAGGGGAACGAACAGCAGGGTAGCACAGAAATGGACAGTAAAAGAGGTTAATTTATGGAAATTATCCAGGTCACGTAACCAGGAGGACGTATCAAGCAGAGCTTTAAGAGAGACGAGGTAATGTATGTAGAATCTGACTTTCAATAGGTCACCAGACGATGACAGTTATCAGGAGTCAGGCAACTTAGTAACAAAAGCCAACATTGCCAGGCCATTTACTATGCACTAGGCCCTATGCAGAGGCACTAAACAATGGGGCTGGTCCTGTGATCCCCATTTTACAGATGAGGAAACAGAGGCTCAGAGAATTTTGGCACAAAATCAGTCAGGGACAACGGGGACCAACTTGTACAGTGGGCGTCGTAGGGACAGTACCTGGGAACTACAATACTTAGGGGACCATGAAAATATTTCCATTAAAACCAGAAGAGAAAAGTGAACTTTAAATGTTGGGTATTCACATATCTGGCTTTGTACATGTCAATGTAGTCATAAAATACCATTTTAATTTTTTTTTTTTTAAATGGAGAAAGGGTCCCCAGGGGGGATGATGCCATGAGTCCATGGAAGTCATGATGCAGCCCTGAGAGAAAGAGCAGGAATGAAAATGGCAAGTTTAAACCCGTTGCTTCTCAAAGTGCGGTCTGGGGACCTGGATGTGTAGCCTCTCAGGCCGCCCCCCCCAGATTACTGAGTCAGAGCCTGCGTTTCAGCGTGACCCCCAGGTGATCCCTACGCACCATAAAATCCCAGATGCACTTGACTAAGTCCTGGACCAAGAGTTTACACTAACTCTTCGTCTTCACGTAAACCACAGCAGCCTTAACCCATGTGGAAACCCGAAGCCATGCTGGGTGACAACAGAGCTCGTCCCTGCTACAAAGTCTGGTGTCCTCTTCCCCACTGTAAGGCAGGGAGGCTAGAAATAGGCATAAAGCAATGCAGTCCTAGATAAAAATACAGTTTTGGGATAACAGCCTGTGACTCCTCTGTTACCTTAAGCCCTGGGAAACAACTGGGGAATTCTGCGCGGGTTGTGGGTGACGGTGACAGTGATCAAGGCCATGTGGAAGGTGCCGGCTGGGAAGGGAGCTCCTAGTCACGTGTGTGACAATGTCCTCCAGCAACTCCCAGGAGAAGGATTTAGAGAAACCTGCTCCCCGGATCCCTGCACTGGGGTTTGGGGGGAATTGGGCTCAGAAGCTACCTGTGCCCAAAAGGTCTCTCTGACACCCGCTGGCTACGGAGGTCCAATGACTTTTATGGGTGAGGACGAGACATTATGTCTGTCTCAGAGGTGTTCTCTGAGTCCTTTGGGGAAGAAGGTAAATGGAAGGGGAAATTAGAAGGTGAAAGAAAGGGGATGGGAGGAAAATTGGGAGAAGAGATGGAGAAAAAAGCCTGGAAGGGAGAAGGTGACCTTGCCATTCAAGAGCAATGATTAATTATAGCAGATAACCCACCCGTTGTCAAATATCTTGTGGATGAGAGTGAAAGATCAAGGGGAGAATTTAACTTTGTCTAGTGAATGTCAGACATCGGGATTGAAGGGTGTGTGTGTCTTTCATAGACAGTGTAATAATCTGAAGTGACTTTGTTTCTTTCCTTTTTTCTTTCTTATTGTTTACTCTGTGTCTCCCTTGCTAGAAAAGAATCTCCATGAGAACAGGGTGCTGTCCTGTTCACCACAGCACTCCCCTCCCGTGGACCAGCAGCCGGCACATAATACATGCTCAACGCAAGTGGCTGAATGAATGTATTCAAGGGGTGGGGGGGTGGGAGTCAGTGTGTGTGACACCCTCTACTCAAGTCTACACATCAGGAAACACAGATGTGAATTTAAGGACTCTGGACGAGCTGATGGAGTTGGTCGTTCCGGCACTAATTCCTGATTCACCACATGCTTGGAACAGCCACGCCCCACCCCCACCCCAGCCTCAGTTTCTCTTGCGAGGAACAGGGATGAGAAGGCTGACCTTGACCTGCCTTCCTGCCAGACAACAGAACGGAAGCGAGCAAGCTCAGGAGGTGAGACCACGCTTCCTCACAGAAAGCGATTAACATCGGGGGAGGGATGACGACTTCCTCACGGCCACGGGTCCCTTATGACGTGGAGCATCACACCACAGCCCCCGAGAACCACCGCGGAAGAACGGAAAGCCCCGGTCACCATCACACAGCCGAGCATCCTCCGTGAGGCACTGTTACCACATTCATTCAAAGATCCGCAAAAGGAAGCTGGTCGATGAAAAGACATTCGTGAAATAAAGAAAAATCACGACGCAAAAGCACATTTTCCATTGAGACCCTTAGAAATGGAGGCGATGCGATTTCCTGTTCATCGTTCTCATTTTTTCTCACTATTGTTCCATTTTCCTCCTTTCACAGCCCCACTTTCCTAGCACTACGCCATTTTTACTCAGGACTCAAACACCAGCCGCTGTGTCACTCTGGACCTGTCTAAATATTACTCTGAGAACGTCCCTCCTGGGACTTCAACCTCCCCAAATTCCGTTTCAGGTTTCCTAAAGGGCAAGAAACCCGTATAATCATGATAGCTCATCTTGGAGCGCCGGGCTAGCTGGACGCTTTAAACAAACCACCGAGACTAGCAGTATTGTCTCCATCCTATGGCTAAAGACCTAGGGGCGCGCAGCGAGCAGAGGCAGAACCTGAGCACAGCCCAGGCGGTCAGCACCCCGCCCTGCTGGCTGCTTTCATTTAAAAGCAGGCTGGCGCTTTTATGATACGTTCTTGCAAGAGTTGCTTTTCCAAATGGCGAGACTTACGGTTGAGTTCCCAGTTCCCAAATGCTAGTGGAGCTGGTGAAGGTTTCTCCTTAGATCTAAAGGTCTAGGCAAGGAAACTCGTCCTTTTTTTTCCCAATTTGATCTTATTCTTTATAGGTTTAAATACTAGCAAAGGGGTTGACTGCCTCCTTCTTCTCTCAGTCTTACTGGTTCCCACCTCGCAGCTGGGCAAACACACCACTTCGTTCCCGGCCTCAATGCTTCGCTTTGGCTCTGGCCCTGTTGACATCTTGTCTCCTTCATTTTAAAGCCATTAAAGCTATGAAAACACATGGATAAAGCCACCCCTGGCTCCAGCTTCCAGAGCTGTCTCCCTCCTCTTTCTTGAATTTGCCTTGTGGTCAGGACCCTATTCTCAGAGGGTGCGTGTGTGTGTGTGTGTATGTGTGTGTGTGTGTGTGTGTGTGTGTGTGTTTGTGATTTGAAGTTTTACTTAAGATTAAAAGTACTACATGGGCTTCAGGGGAAAACGCACACTATCTGGAGAGGAATAAAACAAAAAGCAACAACAACAACAAAATAAAATCCTGACGGTGCCTTCCACACAACCGGCTGCTTGTAACTCCAACCCTCAAACACCCTTTGGCTATAGTCTCTTGTGTATCTTTCCAGGATACATCCATGTATTTACAGAAATGCCTACCTAGGTATTCACCTACTCATCCGTCTATCCCCTTCTCCATTACACAGATGTTTAGCACGTTGCTTTTCTCACTTAACATTAAACTTTGAAGATTAGTCCACATTAGAATGTACGGGTCTGCTTTATTGTTTTAAAATCTATCCTGTCGACTTGCCATAATTGATTTGATCAAAGCTCTATTGATGGCACCTAAGCGAGTTTATTTGGCTTGGGTCTGCCTTATTTTATTTTGGTAAAAGCATTCCCTTTTGCCCTTCACCATTTACTCCTGCTTTGTACTAGGCTATACACTTCCTGAAGGCAGAGGCCATACTGAGTACCAGTCACAAATGTAGTTTACACTTCCCTGTGCTAAACATGGTGTTAACTGCTTTAGATCCGCTGGCTCATTGAGTCTTCACAGCACCCGAGGAGTCAGGCAGTGTTATCTCCGCCTTGTGTAGATGTGGAAGCTGAGGCTTCCAGAGGAGGGTAACTCACCCAAGGTTACACTAATGCTTAGAGGGTTCAAGCCCATGGAGTTTGATGGCAGAGCCTGGCTCTCCCTCCTTCTCTCTACTTGTTGTGTGGGGTCCACCTTCCACCCCCACGGGTTTGTGAGTGTTTCCTCCTGTTCTCATGAAGCGTACTGCATGGAATATAAAGTCCGGAGTCAGCCTTCCAGGGCACAGGGCGTGACTCTGCCTGTTTTTCACTGTGAAGCCTTAGCAAGTTACCAGAATATTCTGTGCATCAGTTTCCCCCTCTGTTAGATAAAGATCATGATAGCACACATCACACAGGATTGTTGTACGAATTTTTTTTATATATAGATGACGTATTACAGAATTGTG
The DNA here is from genome assembly GCF_036562045.2 of Rhinolophus sinicus. Classification (NCBI taxonomy): domain Eukaryota; kingdom Metazoa; phylum Chordata; class Mammalia; order Chiroptera; family Rhinolophidae; genus Rhinolophus; species Rhinolophus sinicus. Next base: position 23,564,694 of record NC_133762.1, read on the forward strand.
TACCTGAAACCTATGTAACTTTACCAACCGTTGTCACCCTAGTAAACATTAATTAAAAACAAAATTGAAAAAAAAAAAAGAATTTAACAACGTATCTGGCCCAGAGGAGGTACAAAGTAAATTATAGAAATTATTCAAGCCTAGACCCCAGAGTAAAGACTCCATTAGATATTTGCTGGGCACACGAATTCAAAGTCTGAATTTGTTCTTTTCTCTCTTATTTTTCCTCAGTTATCGACAGAGAAGCCTATAGTTTAGTGGGTACTAGAGAGTAAACTGTTGACTGACTAGAATTTTCCTGAGATACCTTTTGAATATTTTAAACCTGAAAGAAACAAAACAACACAACAACAGTGGGAATAGCCAGACATCAGATAAAGTAGGTATTTAAAAAATAAATGACCTAAGGAAAGGTTTGGCATATTGAAGATGAAGAAATTTAAAATAAAAAAATCCTCAAAAGACTTTTATTAATTGACTTCATGTAGTATATACTTGGAATTGAACTGAGAGAAACACTTAAATTCTTGTCCTGTTGGGACTTACACTTTAATTCACTAAAACTAACCAGATTGATATGGTTCAGAGTTCAAAGTAGAGAGATGTTTCTTTATAATTCTTCACTTCTAAAATGACCCTCTTATGCTAACCAAAGTAAGATAGAGAGAAAATTGATACATGTGGCCAGATAAACTGAGATGGGCATTAAATATTTTTTTTTTTCTAGAAAGTTACAATCATTTTTAAGGCTTCATATCTTTGTGGCCCTTTTTTGTTCTCCCTTATTTATTCATATGAGGCTGGATGATTTATTAATCTAACTATGAATTTCTCCTTTAGATTGCAGTTTTCATCTGGAGGGAAAAACCTTTTTCATATTAATGATCTGTATCATTTGTAGTAACAATACCTTTCTCCCTTTGTTTAAAAAAATAATAACGATAGTAATAAAAAAAAGTACAGACTTTCCTCTCCATATCAAAGTCTATCAGGAAATAAATGAGGAAAACATATATTTTGATGCTATAGATTAGTCTGCGAAAAATCAACAAAATTATTTTTATTATATATATAATATATAGCTCAGGCATATAGCTCAGAATCAATTAATTTAAAGTAATAATTTGTACAACACCCTCACAAAAATTTTAAAGGATATTAAACACCCTGTTTTATAAACATAACACTTAATTTAGGAAAAAAAACATTTAGAAGGTAATGCATTTAGGATAAGTGCACAACACATGAAAATAATAAATGAAATTTTCCCAGTTTAGAAAATGAATGTAATTAATTAACATTTAAATTACATTTTTAATTGCAATCATGCCCTCCCAGGGGACTCATAAGGGACCATAATTGCAATTAAAAGCATGTGGATTAGATAATAAAACAATGCACACTGTTTGAAATGTGCGATTTAAAATGGAAAACAGACATTGTTATCGGCACATCTAACTTAATTGTAGCCATAAAGCAAATGTGCTGTACAAAATAAAATTCACATACGGGAACATTTAATTCTGGAGTCTCTTAAAGGGGACACGCTTGAGAGCACATTTTATGACAGGTTCTGTTGGAAACAGCCCTTTAAGGCTTTCGGATCCAGGGCTGGTGCCTTAATGTTTTTGCATTAATAAAAGCAAAGCTGAATGTTCCTATTAAAACACACAGATACATTTAAGTAAGAGATGAAACTCGATGTCTAAATTTAAGCTGTGGTGCGTAATTCTATTAGCTGGACAGACTGTAAGGCCATGTAATTTTGAAAGTACATTTTTTTTAACTTTTGTTTTTTTTTATTATCTTCCCCCCCTTTTGGGGAGGATCCTCCTCCTGGAAGGTGTAGGGATTTGAGGCTAGAGAGAGGAACACCAGAGAAGCATGTTTCATATGGTTAGAGCCCGGCCAAGACACACCCTCCCATCTCCCTGCTGTGTTTTGACACCCAATACCATCACCTTGAGGAAGTCAAACCAATGCTCTTTAATTATATAAAGGTCTCCGATTTCAGTAGCATGAGTCTCACCATTATTTGATCATAAACCTTTGAAACATCATATATATCGGTGTTTTCAATCAGCAGTACATTAGGCAATGTCTAGAGACACTTTTGGATTGCTCCACCTGGGGGAGGGGTGCTATTGGTGTCCAATGGGTAGAGGCCAGGGTTGCTGATAAACATCGTATGACACACAGGACAGCGCCCCGTAACGGGGAATTATCTACCTCAGTAATGTCAAGGTTGAGAAATCCTGGTTAATATAGAGAGAGGGAGAGAGAGAAAGAGGCGGGGGAAGGTGGGCAAGTGGGGGGGAAGGAGAGAGGTGGAGAGAGGGAGAGAGAGAGAGAGAGAGAGAGAGAGAGAGAGAGAATGTTCACCCTGTCGTGCAGAGAAGGAAAACATGCTTTCTCCCATTGCATGAAGTTGAAGGGAGAGCAGAGATCAGCTGATACAACAATACAGTTTTTGTTTTTAAGGAAGCCCAGAAATGGACCAACTCTCAAATTCTTACCCTGATGGAGGGCAACAGAAATGAAAGTTCAAGGTTACTGAGGTGTGAGACCAGTAAGTCCAAGATGCTTATCCGTCATCTTCACCTAGGGCAAGTAGGGTCACAGATCCTTAAAGCCCATTTACAGACCACTAAAATCAGAATGGGTGGATGGGAGCCGGGAATCTTTCAATTGTGATGCTAGGCACATTTAGGGAAGACTGTGGCATAATAAACATTGTTTGTCATTCAGACCACTGGGAACAACAGATAGATAGGATTCTGATCACTATTCAATAAGGTAAAAGCTGATATCTGGGACTGTGGTAGAGGTAATGTTATGTGTGCCAAGTCCTGTTTCCTTTTCCTCTTCCTACAGGAAGACTACATTTCCCAGTTTCCCTTGTGTTTGGTTTTGGTCATGTGATCTGGATTCTGACCAATGGGATGTGGGCATAAGTGATGTACAGCACATTTTTCAGTGATTTTGGAAGCCCAAATCCAGATGTTCCAGATGGTATAGCTCTCCTATAAAGAAGGCCACATCCAACTTAAGTTGGAAGAGACTAGCATCACACATTATGTGCATGAAAAGTAAACATTTACTGCGTAGGACCACAGAGATTTGGGGGTTGTTTGTTAGAGCAGTTAGCATTAATTATCCTAACTAACACAGAGAGATAGGAAAACAAAAACACCTTCCAGAATATGTCATTGAATCCGTACAATCAATTTTTCCAATGTCACCATAATGTTTTCCAAGGCAAAATCTTTAAATAGACATAGATGCTATTTTTAGATTCAGCCTTGGTATATTTGAGTGTATTTTCACTCTTTTGGAGTTGAACCAAGAATAGATTCCATTCTCAGCAACCCTAACTATTTGAATAGGCCAGTGATGCTTAAATGGGGATGGGCAGATTTTGTCTCCAGGGGATATTTGTCAATGTCTGGTGACATTTTTGGCTGTCACGATTTGGGGTGCGGTGCTACTGGCATCTAGAGGATATTGGCCAAACACCCTACAACGCACAGGTCAGCCCTCACAGCAAAGAATTACCCAGCCCCAAATGTCAATAGCTTACCAGGTTGAGAAATTCTAAACTAACCAAATCCAAAGTACACTTGATCTTGGGGGTCTAAGGCTCGCTTGCCTTGTGGACACAATCACACTCGTTATTTGCAAACACACAGCGGCCAACTGGTGCCAGACAGGACACACAGTCCAACACATCGGACTTCCCCTTGCTGGCAGGCTGACTGTTCTGCCACTTTCTGTGGGACTGTGGCAGCTGGTTTGTCAGAAAGAAAAATAGAAATGTTCCCGGGACGGTTTGTCACCTGACCATGAAGAAACAGCTTGACGGACTCCATCATTCACACGTTCAACTTTATCGTCTTCATTCCAAAGTGGGTGTTGCTGCCACCAGACCTGGCAACAATCACACCTGTAAAGTCATACCTTTACATCACCCTCCTCACCCTTTTGGGAGGTGTCACACCCCATCAAGTGAGAGCGTGGATTGAGAGAATGTTGCAGGTCAGCTCTCTGCCACCATCTCCTCTCTCATTTCTCTCCCCCAAGTATGCATGTTCTCCACAGAGAACAACTTCAGATTGCAGTGTTTAAGGGATTATGAATTAAAATGACATGTCATTGCTGTGATTTGAGAAACACCAAGAAGTCTCTTAACACATACACACACACACACACACACACACATACACACACACACACACTCCCTAATGTGCTCAGCCATGACACAAATCTGATCTTAAAGTCTAAGAAGCAGTAGAGCCTGGTGATAGAGAGTGAACTGTGGGGTCAGACGAATATGTTTCCCCACTTCCTACATATGTGATTTTAGGCAAGTGATGAAGCATGTCTAAGGGCCAGTTTCCTCACCTGTCCGGAGAAAGCAGTGTCCATGTCATATGTTTCGTGTCGGGATCAAAAGAGAAAATGCATAGAAAGCAATTTATATGTTTCGTCCTGGACACAGTAAGTGTCAAGTGTATATGTATTGACATGCAGTAAAACCTCTCCTCCAGGGAGTACATATTCATATGTGACTTGGTCTCATCTTCCCACCTCATCTGTACTCACTCTGCTCGAGCCACCACGTTTCTGTTCCAGAAAGAACAAAGCCAACTCAGTTCTCACCCCAGGACCTTTGGACTTGCTCTTCTCACGGTTTGAATGCTCTTCCTTCTCCCTCCAGACCTTTGTGTGACTGACTCCTTCCCAGCATTCTGGTCTCAGCCTAAATGTCACCTTTCTCTGACCATTGTACCTGATGTTGTTCCTAACGGCCATTCTTAGTCGTTTACTATTACATTATTGGTTTTATTTACTCTGTGTTACTTACGATCATCTGAAATGATCTTAGTCACATATTACTTGTCTGTTGTTTTTATCCCACCCCTGATGTAAGCTGCATGCAGCCTGGGAGTCTGTCTTGTTCCCTGGATGCTTACACCACACTGAGAGTGTTTCACACACATTTGGTTTTCAACGACCATTTCTTGAATAAAGTGAACTAAAACTGACGTGGTTAACAGGACTTGTTGAAACTGTCCCAACACCTCTCTTAGTAACAAAACCAGGGACCAGGACTATTAGCGTGGACTCTAAGTTGCATCATCCTGAAAGGGCAGAGACTTCTGGCTTTTATTACACCCCATTCTGAACAAACCCTCACCGTGTATGGATTTCTGATCAATCACCGCCGGCAGAACAAGTCCTTGGATTTGGGGATGGGACCGTTTGAAACTAGAGTGTCATGATGCATTTCCATTTCTGGGCCAGAGTGCAGATGACAGAGAAGCTGTGGGCCAATCAGAGGGAGGCAGTCGCAGTTGTGTACGAGCCTGCGTGTGGACACACCTGGGCAGTCAAGGGTGCTTTGGGGCCTACCTAATTAAGTTTCAAATTGAACCATCAGGCAACTCCACTCTGCCACTATGTCACTTGCCCCATGAAATGGATCTGAGATACAAACTACGCCTTAACTAGGCAGCTTCCATTCTTGCTGATCCCATTAGTTGCCCAATTGGGCAAGACGAGGTTTTAATTGCATGCCAGAAGCTTTATTTTTCTGCCCCAGGCAAACAGTTAACCACATTAGTATGCCACTGACACATTAGAAGTTGGTCAGCAATGAGAAGTGAAAGAGCCACTTTTGGAGAGAATGGAGGTAGCTGTCAGTTTCTGGCATTTTCCCCCCTAGCATCTGTAGACACCTGAGAGAAAAAAATTTCTACCACCACCAACACAGTGTGGCAAGGTGTAAATAAGGCATGGTGTTGACGTTTCACCGCTTCTTGGTGTGATGTAGGACAGTGGAGAAGGACAAGGCTTGAAGGCAGACAGACAGGGTTCAATATGGGCTGTGCCACTTACTAGCTATTTCCTCAGTTTCATCATCTGTCAAATGGGAAAAATGAATGGCACCTTCCTCTTTGGGGGTATTATGAGGACTGAATGAAAACACAATGTTACAGGGAAAGTTTTGGACTCAGATTTTGAAACTTATTAGGTACACTGTGAATGTTAGCTATTATTATAAGTTTGTCCATCTGTCCGTCCATCCATCCATCCATCCATCCATCCATCCATCCATCCATCCATCCATCCAATTGTCCCCCTATCCATACATCCATTCTAGCCTCTGCGACAATTCTTACTGTTTGGGAAACCACTCGGTAGGGATATTAGAGAGGAGAAGCAGGAATTAAATAGAATGAGGGATTGCCATCCATCAAGGACCCATGCATCTCCAACATCAGTGATGCTAGGTCCCCCTAGCCTTGTCAGCCCATGGCAGACAACATACACTTATCTTCCCAAAGGACATAAGGAGACGATGTTCCTATGACTGAAATGTCAGCCCCATAGGAAATTCTGCTGAAGGCAATGAAGAGGGAAGCAGGGCTGCTTTTGGACAGGCGAAGACTTCAGTGTCTCGCGCTTCAACGTCTTCCTTCTAACAGAAGGGTCGTCCTTCATTTAACCTTTCAGATAGTGTGGTCCCATACAGTAACCCCAGGTGGCTCTTAAAATTTAAGTAAATAAAGTAAAACGTTTCAGCTTGTCAGTCACACTAGTCACATTTCATGGGCTCGTAGCTGCTGGGGGCTGGTGGTTCCTGTGGCAGATGGGCAGGTGAAGGATACCTTCACCATCACGGAAAGTTCTCTGGGGCAGCACTGCTTTAGAGGAACGTTTAGTTGCTCATCTCAGTATCTTACTCCTAACAAGTTCTGTTTCTCTAAGAAGGGAAGTTGATCATGGAAATAATCTCTTCCTTTTAATATCTCTAAAACAGTGAAACAGTTTGCCTATCATATTACCAATAAACAATCAAAAGACAAAGCTGAGACAAAATGGAAATTTTCATACATTTGTGGCGGCAGTGTACTGATTTATCCCGACCGAGTACAAACACTTGTGTACTAAGAATCAAGGGAAATACAAATATTCTCACCTTCTGCTCCAGTACTGCAAGCTGATCCCCAACCCTTACAAAACCCAACCGATTTTAATATAATAGCTAAACACTCAGAGGAAACACTACATAAAAAAGATGTTCACCACAGTGGTGTTTATAATATAGACAAATTGGAAAAAAGTAAATGTCCTTTCATAGAGTAATTAAATAAACAGTGGTCCATATAATTGATGTCGTTGTGTAGATATGATTGTTACAAATAAAATGCAATAAACTGGTAAGTCACTTAAGAACACATTAAATAGGAAAATAATCAGAATACAAAATTTTCTTAGTTGTCTAACGCTATGTAACCAATTACTCCGAAATTCAGCAGCTAACGACAGCAAATGTTTGTCGTCTCACAGTTTTTGTGGTTCAGGGATCTGGGAGTGGCCGAGCTGCGTGACTCTGGCTCAGGGTTTCTCACAAGTTTTGTGCAATCAAGCTGTTGCCTGGGGCTGTACTTCTCTCAAGGCTGGGGCTGAAGCACCCACATCCAAGTTCACTTGCGTGGTTTTTGGCAAGGGATTGTTGGTAGACTACTGGGGTGCCACCCTCAGTTCCTCACACACTACATGGGCTTCCCCCATTCCCCAGTGACCGCCCCCCCAAGAGTGATTCAAAAGGGAGAGAGAGCACGCACCTGTGAGCATCTAAGATGGAAGGCACAACCTTTTTATAACCTCATGTTAGAAGTTACATCCCAACGCGCTTGCCATATTCTGTTTATTAGAGATGAATCAGTAAGCCCATCCACCCTTAAGGGGAGGTGATCACACAAGGGCAGGGGTCCCAGGCGGTGGGATTCATTGGGGCCATCTTGGAAGCGACTTTTCAGAAAAATCATCTGTACAATATAACCACACCATTTGAAACAATACAAAAGATTAGCTTCAAGGTTTAAGAGGCAGACAGACAGATGCCAGAATGGATCTTCATTCTAGCTCTCTCTTAACGATAGGACTATGAAGTAATTTTTTCCCCGACATTCTTTTCCTGTTTTCCAATAATGAACATGTTGTTTTACAGTTATTATGATGCAAACACTCAATAAATGTTATTTAATTGAAAAAAAATCAACCCTGTGAAGAGTAGACAGGTGCTATATTCATAACTGATAAAAGTCATTTTAAATCCACTTCTAACTCTGAAATCAACTTTCTTCTATTCTTTTCTTTGAAAGGAAGCAGTCAGTTGATGTCCCTGCAGTTAACAGAATGTGCTAGTAGGTAAGATCATTAGACTCTAACTCTCCCCTCAGACCCCCTCCTTCCTGGAGCTCGGCTCCTCCCTCCTACACACCCTCCTGCCAGATTCCCAGGGTACCTATATTTTAACATCTGCAAGGGCGAGCCAGCCAGGATTGATGTCTCTGCAGTCAGGTCCCAGGCTGACACTGGCAACAGAGGGTAACTCATGCTTAGCGCTTGACGTAACTTTTTGATGACTGAAACCTGACTCCATCCACCAATCCCCCAGTGGCTGATCTCATCTCTTTACCATCAGAGAAACTGAAGCAGAGTTACCAGGAAAGATAAAAAGAGGGGCGAGTAGGCCACGTCTCAACACAGAGAGGAATAAGCTTGCCTTTGATCCTTTGTCCAAAACGCATTCCGGATTCTCACAAATGGGATGGCTGAACCCCAAAAATATTGCTGCCGCCAGCCCTCCCTCTGCCCCCGGCCACATTTTTCTCAGCTGGGTGTCCATGCAGTTCTTCAGAGAAAAACTACAAGCTTATTACTTTTTCCTTCAGTTATGACTTTGAGGCAAATCTTTTATTTATAAAAATTGAGCAGAAGGGTACAGTGCAATTGACAAAACACTCTTGAAGTGTTAAAAATAAGCCTAATAAACAACGGCAACAAAAATTAACATTTTTTTGAGTGTTCTGAGCCAGGAGCTGGAGGCAGACAACAGAAGTTGGGGGCTGGCGCTGCTATGTAGCCGCTGTGTGACTCTAGGTAAGCCACGTCACCTCCCTAAGCTTCAGATTACTCCTCTGAGACGTGACAATAATTGTACCTATTCACTGACTCGTGGTGAAAATTAAAGTAGATGACCCACGGTGGGTACACAGTACGTAAGATATAATGACTGCTTATTAAAGTGTGAGCTTTCTCTACTATAACTCAAATGATATCTCTCAGCTGCTTACAATTCTGTTACAGAGAATGAAATCCATCCCCCCATGAAGTACAAAACCCTATTTGATCAGTCTCTTCCTCATATTCGCCGTATTCCCGCCCATTGGTCTTCTCTGCATCCTTCTGGCACCCTCCTCTTTCTCCCACCTCAGGACCAAAATACTCTTTCCTCAGACACTTGTCTGGCTGGGTCTTTCTCAATACTGAGCTCTTGACTCAAATACCGGCTCATCAGGAAGGCTTCCATGACCTCCTTTTTTGCTGGAACTGACCAGGGTTGGTTTCTGTTGCTTGTCATCAGAACAGTCTAATGGATTTAAACGCCAATTTTCTTGAAAAAAATAATCTGTTCTTCCGCCTCCCTCCACCCCCTCAACCACAAGCCCACCTGTATTTGTTAATGTTTTCATGGTTTTTAGTCTTTGACCCCCTTGCTTGTCTGCTTTTAGATGAGTGGAAATATTCACCCGGCTTGTTGGCACCTACCAAAGAAATAGATTAAGGGTAGGGAATAAATGAATGAAGAGATGAATGTAAAGCACACGGGCCCATGGTGAGTATGATAAGTGTTTCCACGGACATAGCTGGCAACATGGTTAGTCTAGAAAGGGCATCTAGCCCACTGAAAGGCTGAGTATTTTGGTCCTGAGGTGGGAGACAGAGGAGGGTGCCAGAAGGGTGGAGAGAAGACCAGTGGGCTGTGCTCGTGCACGCTTTCCATGGCTCCAGCAACACTGGGCATACCTGATTGTGCAGAGAGAGATGGCTGTCGGGTACAGAACCGGGGTATGTTGCATGACCAATGATTAGACCCAGCACAGCCACGAACCCATGAAGATGAAAGAGCATCTCTTAAGAAGGCACCACCCCCTTCCATCCTTTCAATGTGGCCTACTCTCTGAGGAGAGAGAGCAGCTCTTTACCAGGGGCATCTGAGCCCAACACTGTCAGAAACCCCAGAAACACCAACGGCCCCCACCCCTCTCTCACATGCTCCTCCCGCTTATAACTCTCTAGACGCACAGCACCTTTGAATTTGCCCACCCTGCTCCCTCCTACCACTGGGCCTTTGCATATGCTGCCCCTCCTCCTGCGATGATGGTCTTCCTTCTCGTCTTTCGCACTCTCCTTTCAGTTCTTACCTCATGATGTCCTCAGAAGCACCTCTCTGATTTCCCTGACTAGCAAACCACCCACATTGCGTTCTTATGAACATTATGTCCTCACTATGTGGTCCTTCTCACAGGTTTGGTTCTGTCATTATTTGATTAACAGCTGCTTCTATCACCAGCGCGTGAGCTCTGTTCTGGCAAGAAGGGTGTTAGATTTGCTCAGCATGGGACCGGCGGCTGCTATCGCAGGTACTGGCCTACTATGGTGTAGACATTCAATAAATGTTTGGTAAGTGAATGAAAAAAAAATAAAAGAATGAATAAATTTACTTTCAATACTGACAAGAAAGGAAAGCCATAATAGCAATTCATAGTTTCAACAAGGGTCAACTTACTGACTTTAAAGCCACGTGTGTGTGTGCGCACGAGCGTGCGCGCGCTTAATGCCTGATTTTTAAAATCATTCATTCAAGACGCATTTATTTCTCTTAAACTGACATTTTGTTGCTGTCACGGGAAGGGTAGATGTTATGTGTGTTCCATGAACTATAACTGATTCACTTTGATTTACTTTATTTTTTTTTCTGTCTAGAACAAAGGTTGGCAAACTTTTTCTGTAAAGGGCCAGAGAATAAATATTTAAGGCTTTGAGTGCCATACTGTCTCTATAGCAACCAGTCAGTCCTGCCATTGCAACACAAGAGCTGCCACAGACGTGAAAACAAACGAGCGTGGCTGTGTGCCAATAAAACTTTATTTACAAAAAGAAGTGTTGGACTGGGCTTAGCCCACGGGCTGTGCTTCGCTGATCCCTGTTGTAGAAGATGGGGGGAGAAGGCCCAAATATGGGTGTAGCCTGGCATTGACCCCTGGAGCGTAGTATGGTACAGGCCCTGGTTTGCTCCTTTAAGTCTGGCACATCCACCTATTTCTCTGGGTCTCAGTGTACCGATGTGTAAAATGGGAACAATGGCCACAACAAAGCATGGTTGTGAAGATGAGGCCGTCAACTGAAACCGCCAGGATTCAGCAACCGTGGTTGGCATTCATTACACTTGCTTTTACGTTTATTCACTATCTGTAGCTGGTCATACTAGTTCTTCCTTTATGGTTGTGCTAGATCGTTTCCTTTGAAAAATTCATGTTTGAAGGGAAAAAGTGAGTCAAGATAAATAATGTTTTAAGGTTAAAGAAAGATTGTTTTGAGTCTTGTACAGAGGAGGGAGGGCTGGAGCAGCCCAGTGTCAGGGAGACCATCGGGGACACGACTGCAAGACACCCAGCAGTGCAGAGGGGGTGGCCTGGCATCGGTGGCACTGGAGGTGGAGGGAAGTAGCTTGTCTCTTCAGTGGCAGGAGTTCCTTGAGGCCAAGAACCGTGTCATACCTGGAGATTCCAATAGCCCAACACACTGACAGGCATCTAGAAGGTTCTTGGGGGATGGATGTTGATAGAGTGGAAAACAGGAACCAGATTCTGGGCACACCTAGGACATCTTATTTAAAAAGACATGCTGTCACCGATGCCCTCTCATCGGTAGGCTCAACATTCAAAAATTCACCCACAGTCCAACCATGTCTCCCAACCTTCACCTCTGTGAGCACAGTCCAGGCCGCCCAGGCTATTGCAAATCTTCAGCCTTTCACCCTCTCCTTCACCTCAGCCTGTCAATCTTTCCACACAGAAGTCAGAAAATGCTAGCCCCCTGCCCCAAACCTTCTAGTGGCATCCACGACCCTACAAGGGACTCCAAAGTCCTCACAAGGCACACAGGCTCGGCACAGCATCACCTCTCATGACCTCATTCAGGCCTTATTCCAACATCACCTGCTCAACTGAGATCTTCCCTGACCGCCCCATCTGAAGGAGCAGCGAGTCAAATGCTCAGGGTCTCTCTTCCTCTTCCTCACCATGTCTACTGCCTGGTATTCATTTGTTTATGGCCTGACCCCTTCCCCCCCAACTCCTGCCATATTTCCTTAGAATCTAAACTCCCTGAGGGCGGAAACCTGTTTATTCTTCACTGCTGCAATCCAAATGCCTAGTAGGCATATACTAGGTGTGTTCAGTGCATGTGTGGTGAGTAAATAAAGAACTGGAATCATCCATTCATCTCTTCCTCACTCAGAAAACAGAAGCTATCAGACTCATCATCAAAGATAGAACAAATATGTTGACATGTATTATTATATGTAATACTCGTTTCACTTGGTAGAAACCAATCAACATGAAACTGGTGCTTCCAATAGCACAGGTGAAATTTTCATGAGAAGGATAATTTCTTTGAGAATACCAACGTAATGCTGGGGGTGGAACAGACGTGTTTAACAGAGCCTTCGTGAAATACATCTACAGAGAGTTCTAGAAAACTGCAAAAGAGTGTCATTCTTTTCAAATCCACCGGAGACCTAGATAAAAGGTGGAATCCTTAAACACAATGAGAATGTTTTATACCCACAAGGATCTAAGCTCTAAAAAAATCGCTCCTAGAAGTGCTCGAGTTTGAGCATGAATTGGGAAATTAGCTTCTTTGCTCAGAGAGGGTGGGATGCTAGCTGTCTGTACTGAAATCTGAGTAAAGGCAGATTTGGGAGTTTACATGAAAAGCACATCCAGTTGTAACACATACAGAAATAAAGCTTGCCTGTTACAGGTAATTAGACGGTATCCAGCAACTGAAAGGCCTGAAGTTTCTCTGCTTAAAATAGTTTGGGATTCTTAATTTCTCTTAGGCAAACAGATGTTGGAAGATGGTATTTGTCCCTGGAAGTAAAGAAGACACTGAGGTCATTTCAGCAGCTCGTATTTTCCCCTACCTTTGGAAATGTTATCTTGTAATCTTTAACCACCTCTAGAACATAACCTATTGGGGAAATGGAATTGGGAAAAAAAAATCAAGAAATAAGCATATATTCAGCACAGGATGGAAATCACTGCATTTGCTCTTTCATCCTGAAATGTAGGACAAGGCAGCACCTGTTTTCTTCCTGGGCTATGCAAGCCCTGGTCCTCTGAATCACGGGATTTTTGCATTTTATCATGAGACCTGGGTTTTAGTCTTGACATTAGCTTCCTGGGTAACCTTGGGAAATCACTGAACGTGGCTGAGCTTCTTCACTGATGAAAGGAGGGCACAAGCTGGGTCCTGCCTGTGTCACAAGGTTATTAAGAAGTTTAGGTGAGACGATATACATAAAAGTGCGTTGCTTCTGGAAAGAGTGGTTCAAACGGGAAGGCATAGGGTTCTACGGTGGAGCCTACAAGCTCAGGTATCCACATGAGCCAGGCCAGTAAGACAAACAAGGGAGGCCGCTGAGTTGTAGTCTTTCCACGCAGACACTATCATTTTGCATCCCGGGGGTGCCAAAAAAGTGTATACACATGACTTGCATTCATCTTTTGTTATTGGTACATATTGAGTATTACAATTTTAATAGAGATTTTTTCTTTCTTAAAATGTGTATACATTTTTTTGGCACCCTCTCTATATATAAGTCTACAAAGACACTTTTTTCCACAGAGATCTGTTTTCTTCAATTTTGCGTACAACACATGGCCCTCTTGAAGTGGCTCTTGTTGGTTCATTGTTGACAGGGATTTGGGTAGAGAGAAATATGACATAAAGTTTAGAGTACAAGAACAATAAAAAATGACAAAGGATAAATGGAACCAGCCAATTAGAGACAATAGGAATGGTGGTAACTGTGGCAAGCAGAGCACGCACACCCTTGGCGGTAGCCATTTGTTCCCATGAGAAAATGGCACACGTGGGGCCAGACTCCCTAACTTGAAGAGAAGCCAGGCATACAGAGTCATTTAGGAAGACTTCCGCTATTTCATTAAAAGCTAATTCACTAACTTCTAAAGAACACTGGAAACGCATCTGGGGGCAGTTCTGTCTTATGGGCTATAAGTTTGTGACCCAGACAACCTGTGATGGAATGTTTCCTCATAAACCAAAAGATCATGTCTTCGTTGTTTCCGGGGCCCAACGTGGCATCTAATGGGACATTCACATCCTACCTGCTCATTGAGGTTTAAACGCCCTTTGCATTTTTTCCTGAGCCCAGGTTCTGAACCAGTGAAGTTGTTTTCAGCGGGAGAGCTTCCCATGGCGGGAAGACATTGCGTGTTCGGTGAGCTCATCTTCCATTACTTGATCCTGGGTATCTTCGGCTTGTTCTGCACGTCTAACTCTGTACCCTCCTGCCTCTGCCGGAGCCTGGGAAGCTGCGCTGAGACCAGGCCTTGGCTTTGTCCAAAGGGGACGGGCGGGTGGTAGGAGAGGGAGGCAGGGCTGCATGTTTCCCCAGCTCCTTCTGACCAGGTCGCCCATGTCCTGGGCTCCTCTCCCAAGACGGGAACCCCTATGAAGCAGGCCTATCTGTACAGCCACGCCCTTGCCAGGTTCTGGAAACTGCTCTCTCCTCGCTCCCCTTCAGTGAAGGCTCCCTTCTGTCACCAGCCTCAGGTCACTGAACTATCCTTGGTTGGTTTCTTAAAAACCACTCCCTACTTCTAATAGTCCTGTAATTTGACTCTCCTCCCATCGCTAGCCAGTAGAGTAAGTCAGGTGCTCCCTGCCCGGTCACCAACTGATACAATTATATTTTACATCATTAATTATCCGAATGGACCATCTTGAGTGAGACAGTGAAGGCCCGATTCCAAATCAGAATGACAGATTAACTCGCCTCATGCAAGCGCTCAGTAAATATTTGCCAGAAAAAGAGATTAACCTTTATTCAGTCACTGAAACCTTAAAAAATCAATACATGTTCAAACACCTCTCTTAGAAGAAACAAAAGTCTAACACATATTAAGTGAATTTTTTTTCCCCGACTTGATTCGACATGGTAGGCATTTTTTTTTTTTTTTTTTTTTTTATGGAGAAGGTAAGGTTGAGATGCCATAATTTTGGGAGCGGTAGAGAAGCCAAGTGAATGTCAATACTGATAATACAAGCAAAGCTCAGTTGTTATGCTTATCACCTGCCAGGTTCTATGCTGTGTTCTTCATAAGTATTGTCTCATTTACTGCTCACAGCATTTTGACATAGTTACATCCTATACCCATTTTGCAGATGTGAAAATCGAGGTTTAGAGATGCTAAATAGTTTCATACATGAAGCAAGTGACTACTGAAGCAGGACTCAACCCCAGGTCTCATAATTACCTCTAGATTTCAGTGTATTCAGAGTTTCAAAGAAAGGAGTGGTGAATGAGGGCTGGAGCAGTCCAGAAAGACATGTATTGATTAACTTAATCATGTATTTTAGAAATTGACATTTGAATCAAGAATCCCCGGACCGCACTCTAGTTGAAGCTCTTGACTAGTGTTTGTGTCAACAAGTGGTTATACCTGACAAGTGGCAGTTTCTGACATTCCAGGCAGAGAAGACTGCATTTTATATGTGCCCTGATTGTGTTATGAGGAATCTCATTAAAAAAAAATGTATTTTGAGGAAAATGCTGTTTAAAGGATCTGTTCTGGGCTTTTGCATATGCTGTTCCCTTTACCTAGACTATCCCTCCTCCGTCTCCCTGACTTCATTCTACCTGCTCCTCTCTCAGCACTGGAACACCTTCTCGGAGCAGCTTTCCTGCCTGTCCAGGCCGGGGGCCGACCATTCTTCTCTGGGTCGTTACAGCTCCTTGTAGCCTCACACACATCGCAAACATCATTATGCACATGATTACACTACAGTGTAAACATCTGTTTACTTGAACACCTCTCCCTCCGGCTGTGAGCTTCCTGAGTTTCAGAGTTGCGCTTTTTAAAATCATTTCACACACACTCTCATTCCAAACAATCAGAAAAAATGGAAACTACAGGAGTCCGACATACTGGATGAGACACCAACGATATCAGATATTAGCAGAGTGATCTTGGCCAGTCAACTCGCGAAGCCATTCTAGGGGATCCAACCCTGAGGCCTGTCTTTGTTTGGGCTGCATAGGGTTAATAAAGGAGCATTTAATTGCCAACGCTTAAATATTGTACATCTGGATTTCTAGCTTCTCTCAAAAGATCGGAAGGTTGGTCACTCTGGGTCTGTGTTTCTTGTATAGCAACCAGTGGGGCAACAACCATCACATTACAGTTTGGGTTAAATCCAATGAATCCCCTACAGCTGGAGGCTGAGCTCCCTTCCCAGGTCACCATGGGCCCCTGTCTCACCTTGTTACTTGAATTTAAGTGAATTGAATTTAAGATGCTTTCAATGCTACTTTCATTACTGTCAAGAAAGTGAAAAATAATGCTGCCAGTCGGATCATGGCCCATCAAAAACTGGAGGGTGCATCCTGATTTCAAACACGTTGTATTTGAAAAAAGGGAAGTCTCAGGATCTTGGAACATGGTACTTCACGGACCTGGAGAAACTGGAGTCTGCCAACCTTGGACTGAATGATGGTTGATGTGTTTTGCAGCGTCCCTGCCCTCTGTTTTCATTTTAAACAGAAACAAATCTTTGTGTTTAGTTCTAATCTTCTGATATTGGATCATATGTTATAAAAGCATCAATTTTAAATGGGTTCATATATGTATCATTATATATCAACATATATAATGATAGATGATTTGTGTAGTTACATATATATATATATATATATACATACACACACACACACACATATACATATACATACATGTGTATATATTTGGCTTCATTTCATATTATTCTGAGGAATAATCACCAGCTGTTTCCATATGTATTATCTATAATCAATATTAAACTTAGAAACTAACTAGAAGGCTGTAGTTATTGGAAAAGCCATAAGATTATGGAAATATTTGCACTAGTCCACAATCTTTTGTCTAGAATTCAAATCCTAAAAGCTCTAAAAACCAAGCCCCCCCCACCCCTTAATTAATTTAGTAGAAAAATCAGACCTGAACTGATTTGAGACATTTTAAAACTTTTAAAAAACAAAACAAAACCTCACTTAGTAATATTAATGTATCACCACAGAATTATTTATATCGTTAAGTATACCAGTAGTATGCTATTCCTGATCTCACTGGGAGTGTTATCTAATATACGGTATATGTACCATGTTCTGTTTATAAAATCTGAGAAGTTATGAATTTCAAAATGCACCTGGTGCGAAGATGTGAGATTTGTGGAAATGTACAAATCAAGACACCAGCCCTTCCACCTGGTAGAAATTTGACTGCAGAAAGATTACAGTCAAAAGTCAAATTAGGAAATCTATGTAATTTTACTAACAATTGTCACCCCCAAGAAATTAAAAAAAAAAAAGTCAAATTAGGTTTTTCCTCAGCTTTTGTTACACCCATTAGGCTAGGCTTGATAACATGCATTATTTCTGTAGTTAGTGCATTCTTGATTCATTTGCGTGACCATGTGCCAGTATAATTGGACATTGTCGCTGAACAGGGATGGGTTCCTTACACGCTCGGATCCTAATTCTCTCTTTTGATTCTAACCACAGAGGGAGAGAAATAATGATAGAAAAAGCATACCCCATGTTCCCTCTGTTTTAATATGAGTGTGCTGTCAAGAGAGAGTGATATGATAAGGCCTTAAATAAATTGATGCTCTAACAATGTGTTGAGAATGGGAAAGGTAACATTTAATAAGCATGTTAGGGTAATTAGTTAAGTCACTTGTCAATTAACGAGATTACCTAATAGCTAATTTGTCTCTCGAAGCAGCAGGCTTTGTGGAGAAGCAGTCAAGGAAAGCTTATTTTGAAAGAATGGCCTTCCCACGTAAGTATACGGAAGCCCGTCCAGTGTCAGGGTATCTGCTGGTCTCAGACTCTATTGACGAGAGTCTTAGTTTTCCTATTTGTCTTTAAAAAAGTTCCTCTCCTTTTCTTCTCCACCTTTCCTTCCCTCTTTCTTCCTTCCTTCCTTGTTTCTTCCCTTCTTCTCTCCTTCCTTCCTTCCTTCCTTCCTTCCTTCCTTCCTTCCTTCCTTCCTTCCTTCCTTCCTTCCTCTTTCATATTTTTTTCTGTAGCTAATTTTACCTTAGGTCAGAGGTCAGCAAACTTTTTCTAGAAAGCCCAGCCAGTAAATATTTTAGGGTCTGTAGGACAAGAGGCAAACTTGAAGATATTGTGCAGGTACTTATTAAACAAGAAAACAATTTCCCACAAATTTTTTTCAACCATTTAAACTATGTAAACATTATTCTTAGTTTACCGGCTGTACAAAACAGGCTATGGACTGGCTTTGATGCACGGCTGTAATTTGCCGACCCCTGCATTGGGTCGTCATTGTTAATTTCCTAAATTAACATGACTGCACTGGCAATGCAGAGGCTTCAAACATCTTAGGACCTCGTCCCTACGTCCACCCCTCACCGTCCCCATCAGAGGCTAAGAACATAGACTCTGGTACCAAACTACCTGAATTAGAAGCCTAGCTTTGCCAAGTACTGTGCAACCCTTGGCAAGTGTCTGAGCCTCTCTGTGCTTCAGGGGGCACCATCCAGTACCCTTCTCAGAGGGTTGCTATGAAGATTAAAGAGAGTATATAAGGAAAACACTTAGCACGTAGTCAGGACTGCACACATGTCGACTTATTTTTATTACTTTGACAGTGCAGGGAGTACAGGGAGGGGCCCTGCCCACCGTAAAGAAAGGATAAGCAAGAGTCTCTTCTCTGAGCCCTGGGGATCCATGTGGTGGCAGACTTCATGCCAAAAGGAGAGGAGCTGCGAGGAGATATTCTTGGGCCTTTTCCGAGTGTGCTTCTGCAAACAGGATGATGTAAATGTCTCTTTGGAGAAGGAGCCTGCCAGGAGGTCTCAGTTTTGCCTCGTGATTTATGGGGACCCTCTGCTTTTGTTCAGATAGGTTTTCCTGCCTCAGCTCTTCAACGATTGTGCTGCAAGTCATGCCCCGGTACAGTACAAAGTCTGTCTCCGTGCCCTACATAATACGCGATGCGAAGAAGTGCTATTAAAGGGGTTTCCTGTTTCGGCTTCCTCACTGGCACCACGGGCCATGTGGAACTCTCTAAAGCACTTATTTAGCATGCACACACTAAAACCGAACTACAGCAGATTCTTGCATTGGCGCAGCTCAGAGGACTTCCAACGCCCCTGGCAGAAACCTCTCTCTTTCCTCTCTCTCTTTCTCTCGCTCCCTTTTGATGTTTCCTCTCTCTTTTAGCCTATCCTTGACAGTAAGTGCAATCGTATCACACACAGCTTTCTTTGGAAAGCCCCCTTTTTAATGATCTGGCAGCCGGTAGACACTGAGGCCTTCCAGAAAAAATTTCAATCCCTCTTCCCACAGCTTCCGCAAGCCCCAGTGATAAATGACACCTCTCATTCTGTCACAGGCAAGGAGCACAGACGGGGGACGTCAGTGATGGATGGCTCACCAGAACAGGAAATCAACTTTTTTTTTTTTTTGAAAAAGAAAACACCTAAAAGAGCTGACCAGGACATTGTCAGGGTCTTGCTCCAAAGGCCTCGCCAAAGAGACAAAGTGAAAGAGAGGATGAAAAAGTTTTCGCTTGGGGGGAAAAAGAGAGTGTGAGATGACAGCAGGAAGAATAGGTATCTAGGGAGAAGCTGGGACATAATAAGCCACAGACTGCTTTGGCATTGTTTATTTCTTTGTGGAGTCCTGGATATTAGCCAAATTTTCACCTACTACAGTGATCTATGGAGGAAAAGGTTGATCCCTGCTCTGTGAGAATTGTATTTCTCTTCTGGAGCCTCAGAAAAAAAGTGAGCCAAGATTTGTTTGTCAAGCCTAAATTACCCCGTTTTACCCGGCCCCCAACAAAAAGCAATGAAAGCCCCAGTACCCCCAAGGGACCCCCTGCATACAAAGACTGTCCCCTGATGATGATCGACCTTGCCTTCCTATGTGGATGGCGATCACAGGAAACAGCTAGAGGCGGCTTCTTTTTCTTTCTTTTCCGGTTTTGTATCATACGGTTCTTCTTCCCCTCCCCCAAGACCACACATACTGAATTAGAAAACTGTTTTTTTTTTCTTTCTTTCTATTGAAAACCTCTGCACATAGATACACTTGGGGCATGGATTTTCAAGGCAAATTCAGTCTCATCATCAAATTGAACCTGCGCACCTACTGAGTGCCAGGTCTGTACTAGATCCAAAACAGGAGACTAAGAAATAAATGGCGGGATCCTTTCTACACAGGATTTCTCATCCTCAGCACTACATTTGGGCCAGACCATTCTCGGTGGGGAGCCTTCCTGGACATGGAGGTTGACCAGCAGCACCCCTGGCTCCCACCTTCTAAATACCCATAGCATCTCTACCCCACCCCCCCATCACTTCATTGTGACAATTAAAAATGTCCCCAGACAATATGTCCTGCAAAAGAAAGTGCCCCAGCTGAGAACCACTGTTCCAGAAGTTTGAAATCAAACCTCCAAAGAAAAATAACACTCACAGGATTGGTGGGGAAGAATGGGAGTTGGTAGGTAATTAAATACTAAAGACTGTGACATAGAAAATATAAGCTCTAGGCATTTAGGGACTTTCCCAAAGAGACATGTGCATTTACCAGGTTTGTGCAAATGCCTCTATTTAAGCTGCATAACAAAAATGAAATCTTGCTTAAGACATGGAGCCCCCATTTACTTTGTGCCTGTCCTGTGCATAGGTATGACTGAACCAAATACTGACAGGCCACAGCACGTTTAAAAGGAAAGAAAGAAATATTAGTTTCAGAACAATCACATTCATACTAGTGGGAGATGGCAACTAACAAGCCAAAATCTCTTTACTTTGTCAACGATATAAAGAAATGATATTATTAAAGCTTTGATAATTATCATTAATTAAAAACATTATTAAACCTTTGCGAACATTTCACGTCCTAGATTACATTGAAGAAGATAGGACTGAACTTAAACTCCTATGTCTATACCTTCTTTGCAGATGATAGCACAAAATCCACATACAAACCTTCTCAATTCCAACAGAGTTTATACAGTGATACTAAAAATCATTCTTTGACTCACCCAATAAAACATGGGGTGAAAAGAAAGCTGAGCCCAGTTTCTAGACACCATATATAATGCATAAGGCTTTCACCCATCAATTGTTGCCAGCAGAGATCAAACTTAATTTGGAAGACACAGACAGATTTATTCATGTATCAGGCCGATAACAGGAATCACAATGGAAAAGACAAAATGTATATATAGTAAGCTGAGCTGTGATCAACAAAGAATAAAAATTAAAGGAGCATGTAATTAATCTATTGGGCACAACAACCAATCTTAGCACAAAAATGGAAGCAGATCTCAATGAATTAAGTATTAGAGTCCACTGTGAAATGCAGCCCCTTCCGTCAATTAGATAAATGCCTTAGACGTACTGTCTACTCTGCAGAAATACAAGGTCAACAATTTAGGTCGTCATTGCTGCTATCAATGAGGTACCAAACCACTTTCAAAAGGATGTTAAGCGTGAGAGTACCTATCCTGTATCCTCCTTCCCCGCCTGCCGACAGACCAGCTGGTGGTATTTGCTCTTCATTGTGTTGGATTCTATCTTGGTCAACTTAAGACAGACCATTCTTTGTTTGCACAACACCGCCTGGCCTATCAATGGGAATCCTAATAAAATTTTATGCTGTTATAGGACTTTTCTGTCTCATCCTCACCTCCCGGTCCTATATCATGTGGAGGGCAATTACACATTTATTTATTATACATCCCCCAATATACAACCGTGAAAACTAAACCAAAGACAGCAGCTTTTCAATCATCCATCAAGATACACCAGTTTCAAAAGACAATCCCTGTGCCACATCCTGAAGGTCATTACTCACTCTTGAAAGCTCATTTCAAAGGCCTCCTTCATCTCTTGATATCGTTAGATAGTGTGTGCGCCAAAGTGCTGCTTGGGGAGCTCAATAAGGCCGCATTCTCCCTCTCAGGGCTTGATTAGTGGGAGGCACAGGCACCAATTTAGGCTGTGTCTACACCATGCCCAAACAGCCCACAGAGACAGGGAACCGTCTGTCACACCACTGGCGGATTCAGTTACATGACACCCAACTGCCTTGACCGGTTCAACCACCCCTTTCTCATCCCTCCCAGCCCCCCGCAGTAACTGAGTCTTTGAGCTCATTTTGAATATCTAGGAAGGGATGTGCTTAACATGCCAGACTTGAAACAGACCACAGAGACGAAGTGGCCTTCGCCATCACGCAGCTCTTAAGCTCTGGAGCCCTTGGCACAGGCATTGCAAGCGTACCATGCTCCTGCTCAGCACCTGGGCCCACGTTTTCCTGAAGCTTCACGATCTTCTCCTAGACGTGTTTAGTTGTGAGAGCCAATATGCTTTGCCCCAACTTTGACGTTTTTGCTTAAACCAGACAGTACTCGGAGTGCTTTACACTCACTGCCTCCTTCAATCATGACCACAGCTCTAGGAGGCAGGTGACAGCATTACTCACCCTAGACTGCTACGATGCCCTGTCCAGATATCCTGAGCAAGTACCTCTCCCCAGCACGCATGCCCACTGGGAACACTGATACGTCTCTGACTGAGGGCAATTGCCGGGCTGTGGGAACATGTCTGGCTTACACAGAGGTCAGGCTGGAAAGGATGGAGAGGAAGGCCCCAGGAAGAAGCCCTGACGCCATGCAGATGGAGATGTGGTGGAAAACTGTCCCAGCACCTCACCCCTCATTTGGGACAACTCCGAGGCGCCTGTTTGCCACTGGCTCCCACAGTGGCCCAGCGGCATCAAGCCCCAGCTGTCCAGGTGACAATTGCTGGATCACTTCTTCTTTATGAGCACCCCTCCCGTCCCTGGCCAGCTTCTCCACTCCCCTATCGGTGTTTCCTAGGATCAATAACCAAAGTATTTGTACTCAAATCCTTGTTTCCGCGTCTTATTCTGGAAAACGCAAATGAAGACAGCATGTTTGCACAGATAAGAAAACAAATGCAGAGGCATTAAGTAACCTTGCCCAAGAAAATAGAATTGCTGTTATTTTCAGGTCGATGCATGGGATTTCTACTGGATGCTGGTCCTCCCGTTGACCCCTTTCCTTTAGAAGAAAGTAAGGGGGGCGGTGGTGGGGGGTGGGAGATGAGGGTAAGGGGGATCGAATATATGGTGATGGAAGAACTGACTCTGGGTGATGAACACACAATGGGATTTATAGATGATGTAATACAGAATTGTACACCTGAAATCTATGTAATTTTACTAACAATTGTCACCCCAATAAATTTAATAAAAAAAAAAAAAAAAAAAAAAGAAAGTGACGCTCCTGACTATCTTCTGCTTCCCCCTTGCCCTGGTATGAGGAAGCCTGGGAAAAATCCATCTCAGACTTGTCTTGAGACCGACACATGAAGCTGCTTGATATTGCATGTTGGAAATATCATGACTCTTTGTTCCCTTTGGGTTTTGTCTATCATGGGGCTCAGTTTCAACGTTAGTCACATACGTGCCTGTGAAATTAAGTTTCTCCCAACTTCATTTTACTGTTTTAACAAAATTTAATTTTGCCATGGTTTCTTCTCTCATCTTCTTTTGTAAACCATTATAACCTCTATGAACTACATATCCCATATATAATGTTATATATTATCATATATAATACAAAAATATTACATATGAATATATAGTGTCATACATAATCTTATATGTGATATGTAACTCGTCTTGTATACATTTACTACCATCTAGAACCACAAATTCTTGAGTCAATAGATTTATCCAGACACCCTCACAATACAGGCAACATAGCGCTGTATTTTGAGCAGTTTGAGAGCCACGTCTTTTGGGTTCAAATCTCAGCCCTATGAATTATGGGTCATTAGGCCAGTTACTTAATGTCTCTGTTCCTCACTGGTCTAACAGAGCCATGTAGGATTACAGGAGTTAAAACATATAAAGCGATTAGGATGGTAGCTGGCACGTAGAAAACATTGTAAGTCTTAGCTGTTATTACAAGGCAACTCTAAATCACGATTATGACAATGATTTCTGGAAAGAATGTGTTTCTCAGGGCTTGGGCAGTTGGTCACACAGAAAATCAAGGTCCAGCTGCCAGACATAAAGGGAGCCCTAAATATTGCAGAAATTTCCACGTAGGAAACTGTGACTATTGGATTTTCGTAAACTTGGAAGATTTTGTGGTCACGGGAGTTGGCCCCTTCCCACCCCCCCATTGAGGCCCATTAGGGGCTGTGAGTAAACGTTGCCTGTGCCTTCATTCCCACAGGTCCCTAATAAATTCTGGCTTCAATGGTAGATGTGTTTTCACTTCTAATAGTAGTCACATATGCCTCATCTGGTAAACAGCACTTATGCAAAAAATTGGTTTGGGGAGAAAAGCCCCCAAATGCTTGTCTCAAGTGTTGCAAAGCAGTGGGTCACGTCAGCGCTGGATGGAGGTAACATCACCCAACGTGATCTGACACAATTCGAGCAATGTGATGTGACAGGACACCACAAGTAAGCAGAAAACACTCTATTTTTGGCCCAAACACTCATTATCATTTTCCATGCGAAAGCGCTGATTCGGGTTAGTACGAAGCGGAGCAGGTCTTTTCCTCATCCTGTTCCTGTTCCTGGTTTGTGGATGGGTTTAGAGAAGTTCTCAGTGGCCTGGCCTCTCTAGGGTTTTCTGGATCTTTAATCTTTCAAACGCATTCTCCAAGGGTGCAGATCACAACACTGACTGGTGAGCAGAGGGGCTGCTGGCATCTAACAACCCTTCAGAACGAAATGAAAGAATCAGACAAGGCAGGACGCTGTTTTGATCTTGATGGGGGTGTTTGAACATTTGATTTAATGTTGCCTCACCCGATTCCTCCTTCTTCAGGTAACAAGACCCCACTGTAACTGTAGAATATCCCCCCACCCCGCTTACTCTGAATTCCTAGGCTTTAGGTGGGCTTATCATGTGACTCAGACCTAGCCAATCAGAACATAGCCTACCTGTGACCACTGCGATTGGTTCAAGAGTGGCCATGGGGCCTGATTAGAATCAATGAGACAAAATAAGCTTTTCTCCACTCTGGGCATTTGGAAGAGAAGCAGGTGGTACTTTTCTGTCCTGAGTCTGAGTCTGGAAGCTCTGTAGAGCTTCTGGGGCCACCACAGGTCTTGTGAGGATGACACTAATACAGAGGAAGGCAAAGCCGAGACAGGGAGTAAAAGACTGACTTTATCCCTCAGACCAAGCCAGGCCTGAGGTAACTACCCCTGTATAATTCAATCATACGAGCCAATGAACCATCTTTCCACCTCTTGTTCTTTTGCCATTGAGCAAAAGCCATTGAGGTGAGTTTTCTGCCACTGGCAACAGGAAAAGAAAAAGTCTCGATTAAGAGACGGCATTGGAAAGGCCACAAAAGACAAGTGTGGCCTTCAAACTTACAAGCAGACCCCTTCCCACCACAGCCATGTGTTTGCCATACTAAGCTGGCGCTGAAGCCCCCAGGTTTCCAGCTGGTGCCTGGTGGCGGCCGTGGGAAGTGCCACCTCAGTGCTCAGCTCCTGTCAACACTCCTTCCTGGTGATGGAGGCTCCGTGGCTTACTCAGCCCTTAGCTCCTATCAGCAGAAACACTTCATCACGCTGACACACTGATACGCGAAATGAATAAGTACGAAGCATGGCCAGGTCATGGAGAAGTTAACTGAAGGGATTAAAAGGGACGGTAGACACACTGCACCAGGGAAGGGCCCGATAGGTGCAGAAAACGTGGCAAGTGGCACTCAGGCCCAGAGCCCCTCGGCCACACACCCCATTACAGCCCTGACAGTTGAGTTCTAAACAGTTAAATATGAAACTGTCAACAAGGCCTTGTCTTAATAACCAAACTTGAGGCCTTTTATCCCGGAAGATTTATGAAGTAATTTTAAAGAGATCCAAGCAAACATCTGTCAATAAATTGAATGCCGGCTACAGGATTTACAAGCAAGACAAGAATTTCTCATTAAGTGCACATTAACACGGTGAGATCATAAATAGAGGGAGGCCAGGGTGCAGAGCCTCTCAAGCTGTCATTAAAATACTATGTAAGAACTAATGAGGAAGTGATGGAAGGGTACTAATGATGCTTTGGGCTCCCAACCTTCGCCAGCCTGAACAGGGCCACGCAGCGCAGACCACTCCGAGAACACGCAGGCTGCCCTGCAGTGGCGCCTGGCAGCTCATTCTGCTGTGCGCCATGGGGACATGGGAGACACCTACACGGCTCACTGCACTCTCGCCCCCAATTAAGCTCCCAGGACCCCCATGATGGTTAACTGCCAATGGTCCCCCACACACTCAGCCAATAGTCCCATACCGCCTATTTCATGTAGGACGCTGTGCTCAGTAATGTTTCCACAGTGCAAGGGGGTGGAGGGGCCTCTGGAAACTTCTCTTTGGCTGAAACATGCCTTTGATATGCAGAGAGATAAGGCTTCACGACTGACCGTTGGATGTGGCAAAAGAGGGAGCTCGGGAAGGATCCTGGAGGGCCCAGTGTCCCCTCCGCTCCCCTAACTCATTCCCTTCCCCAGGCTGGGTCCTCTCAGCATGCTTTGCCCCAAAGGCCCTTTCCGTATCCAGACTCATCAGTGATCAGAGCCACTGACAGCAGAAGGTCAGGGGAGCTGATTAGACTGGAAATATGCAAAGGTCAAGGGGAAGCTAGTTTGGGTCATGAGGTAAGAAGGATGTGGCTGGGTGCCTGGCAAAACCAGAGACTATAGCTGGAGTGGTCAGAACAAAGAATCAAGCCTGGAAGCAATGACTCGCTGACTGGGGTCAAGGCCACGCTTTATCTTTCGGTTTTCTTCATAACACCCATATGGTAATACACTATTATATTAACATGTTGTATATATCATGTTATATTGATATATGTTATATGCATGTCTATTTGTGTACTGTTCCTCTTTTCTTCTCTTGGTCTCTTTCTCCACTGGAATAAACTCTCTATGAGGGTAGAGGCTGTTTCTGTCTTGTTCAACACTGTTCCCCAGAGCCTAGAACAGTACCTGGCACTCAGTAATATTTATTGAATGAATAAATGAACAAATGCATGAACGACTAGGAGCCCTGAGATCCAGCTGGGTCAAGAAATGGCGAAATAAAAAGTACAGGCTTGCATGAAAATGAAAAGGAGGAGAGTAGACAGTTTTTGTAGCAAGGGCCCTACAATGATTCAAATGCTGAGAAACCCGCAAAAAAGCTTCTGAGGGCACCTACAGCCAATAGGTAAGGTTCAGTGTAAATCCCAAGAAAGACTCAAGCGGATTAACAATCGGACATAAAATTAGCAAAGGAACCAGGAAAAGTGGACCAAGTTCTGCACATGCCATGTACTGTCATTAGGACAAACGTAAGGATAGATGGTTATCAATTACAGTAGCCCTTCTGAGGCCCAGCCATGTGCCAGACACTCTGCTAAGCCCTCGGAAAGAAAAACGCAGGCCCCGGGCACACAGAATTAGATGGACCTGTGTGCACTGGACAGTGGGGATTCGGGGAGGAAAGGAAATACTCTGGGCTGACAAACGCTGCCCCTGTGGGCTGAGCAAACCGAGTGGTGGGAAAACTTGTCCGAAGAAAGGCCCTTGTTTTGAAGGGGCCTCTCCTGGAAGCAGGCACCCTGGTGTTCTCTCATTCGAGGAAAAATTGAGACAGTCTGGTGGTCAAACAGAGGAAATAGTCAGATGCCGTTTATTCAGGAAACACCAAGGACTACAGCGTGCCAGGCCCAGTCCTAGGGGGTGGGGACTGGACAGCTGTGAACAAAATAGATTCCACCTCTGCAGCAGTGAAGCCAGGCGTCTGGAGGATGAAGAGTGGAGAGCAAGCAGTTCAAAGAAGTCTTCTGAGTATTACGAGAAGGCATCTGTGCTGCTGGGTCACCGTTTGCGGAGGGTACATGTTCCACAGTAATTTAAAGACAAGATAGTTGCAGCTAAGGAGCTTGAGAAACAGTGTCCGAACAATTTTCTGAGACCCTCAACCACCCCCAGTCCCCCCAGCAAGGAGGATGGTGCATCTGATTACTTTTTGTTGGCAGAAGAGTTGTGTGTGACACCGCACTCTCCTGTAGACACCTTCCCATCGAAGAAAGAATCTGCCTTGATTTACTCAGCTATTTATTTCTTCATTTGTTCAGCAGCTGAGCCCTTTTCTGGCTACCATGCCCACCGCTGGCCAACGGAGACACAGAGATTTATGTACAGCCCTGCGGGGTTCATTAGTTTGAGGGTGGGAGGAAATACTTACTTAAACAGCTAGAATATTGAAAGTTGAAAGCTAAAAGCAGAGACAGGAGCACAGAGGCCTAGTGATTTCTACCTGAATTCAGAGAAGAATTCACAGAGATGGGCACATATGAACTGGGTTTTGAAGGATGTATAGAAGTCCACCACCAGGTAGAAAGATACAATCCAGATAAAGGGAACAGTAGTTTGGGAGAGTGGGAAGAGAAAATGCACAAGCATGATAGCTTTAATATATGTGGAAAACAGCAAAGCATTTGCTGTGACTAACAGTAAGTTCTTTTTGAAGAAAGCTAATGGGGAGGGGAAATAGGGAGGCATTAAGGCTGCTGTTTGCTATTTTGGAGGAACCAATTGTGAAGTATCTTCAATGATGGGCTGAGAAGTTTGGACTTGGTATCTCTGCCAGTGTTTTCCAAACTTCACTGATTTGCCTACCACTTTCACATGTTTTGTTATAGCTAGCTAGCCACTGATTTAGGGGTTTGTTTTTTAAGCAGCTCACTTAAAAAAACACACTTTATTAAATTTATTTTAAAAGGAGGTTGTAAAGTCAACAGCATGAAAGGCAAAATCAGGATCACCATAAATAAGACATATAACTCAAAATGAATATGTAACTATTCACATAAAATGTATCCATTTGTATATTTCCCCCCAAACACTGCAATGTTTCTGGAAACATTGTGTGGAACTCTGGGAGCCATCGTATTTTAAGAAATACACATCAGATCAGAGCCATGCTTTATAAAGATAATTCTTGCCAATAAGAAGACTGGACGCAGAGACTAGCTAGGAGGTGATGCTCTGAATGCACCAGAAAGGAGAGGAAGGCCGGGATGAAGCAGTGGCAGCGGGAGCAGAGAGGGTACCCTCTGAGAGCAGTTTCAGAAGTATACCAAGCAGGGTTTAGCGGCAGATGGGAGGGGGTGGGGGACAGAGGCATGATGGCCGTTGTGACACGTTAGATGAGGCTCCTTAACGGAGGGCAGTTTCTGACGACCCCTTATCCAGTGATTCCATTTCTATCAGAGTGTTCCACAGAAGCTAGAACCTTGAGCTCTCCAATGCACACAACACAGTTATGTAAGCCCCAGGAGCTGAATTCCTGGTGACAGAGCCAGCAAGATCCTTCCTGGAGAAGACTATTTACTCCATATACAGTATTTAGGATGTTTAAAAAAAAAAAAGAAAAAAAGAAACACGACTATGTACCCATCTGTCTGCCCAGCTGTAGATGCTACATAGCTAATGGAAGAAAATTTTCTGCTGGCAGACCTCCCTGTATTTTGCAAATCTAATTCTTTGATTCTTAGCTATGGAAATGTTATCGCCAATGATAAACGCAAAAGAATAATCACCAGGAGATAACTACAGTGGGAAAGTGAAGTAGGTAATTGGTTCACTTCCCGTAATTTAATTTTTCAGGACCCCGTATCCCATCCTCACACTCCCGGTGGTCGGGGAGCAGACACAGGAGAAGTGTCCCCACCCCGCCCTCCCCATGAGCCATCTCTACTGTGTTATTGTTTGACCAGATAATGGATCATTTCTTTCCCTCCTTTGGCTTCTGTCCGTAAGAACTGAGTATCTTCACTCAACAAGAAAGAAGGGGGGGGGGGGGCAATATCCTAGCAGTCGTTTTAATCAGTTAGAAAGAAAAATTAGGTGGAAACAAAAAAATCCTAACCTCTTTTTCCTCCTCTTTCTTGCTCAGTCGATCTTTTCATGGAATAGCGGAATGTGATGCCTTTCTTTGGGGAACGCAATTTGCCTCACTTAAAGGAATGAAAAGAAACTATAACATTACATTTATTTAAACTACAGAGTGAAAAGAGACTTGAAACTCTCACTTGAGCCAAGAGAAAATTCCAGTGCTTGGGAGGGAGGTTGGGTGGACGACGCCTATGGAGACCGGAGTGGGACCACCTGCTTTGGGTGTCACCTGAAGAGGAACTTCATATTTCTGTCCCTTAAAACAGGGGTGAGAACGCCTACTGCTGCAGGTGTGAGGAGAGTTCACGACATGTTCGGTGGGAAGTTTCCAGCACAGCGTCTGGCAGGTAGGACGCAGCCAATAAACGATGGAATGGCTTTTGTTGTTTTTTGGTTTTGCCGGGTAGTTCACCTGCCGAAATTTAGGCTCCATTGAATTGTAAGTTCTCCTACCGATGAGCTCCCCCATCCATCCCTTGATTTTCTCAGCATGTTAATTTGGTAAATTCACGCACTCATCTTAAACTCTCCACCTAAGTCTGAAGTACCCGGACTGGAACCCTAAAACACACATACTTCGCTCGCACCGTTATGAAGCCTGTCCTCTGGGGAGCACAGACAAACACACTGCAGTCCGTCCACACAAGGGAGCATTCCCCAGCGCGGATCGGCAAGACGCATGCGAGAACCAGCTTGGATCACAAAGGCCTCATGTGGCATGAGGGAGCCAGTCCCCACAGGTTCATTACTGTAGGATTCCACCGACAGACAGTATCAAAAAGACAAACCTACAGTGAAAGAGAACAGATCAGTGGGTGACAGGGAGGTGGGGCGGAGGGAGGGTGTGACCACAGACGGAAGGAAGAGGGAAATATGGGGAGTGATGGAACTCTTCTCCATGCTGGTTGTGTGGCCACAGGACAGATGTATACGTGAAATGAAAATTCACAGAATTGGACACCACCAGAAAAAGTCAATTGGACTGTAAGATAATTTAACAGGTTAAAAAAAGAAGCACTCAAACAAGTATAAAATCTTCCTTTTTAGAAGATGCATTCCATTTCACACGCAGAACCCCCCCCCCCAAAAAAAAAAAAGAAAGAAAAAAGGAAAAACAAAGCAGAGCCACACGCCTCTGTGAGAGAGAGGAACCTGAGGAGGAAACGGCGAATGTAAATACCACCGTATAAATTATGTGCATGTGGAGTAGGTTCCTCCAGGTTACTGCTTGGATGACGGCATGGGGTGGGTGAGGGAGGGTGCTGTGAGCATCGCTGGGGCCCGAAATGGGAGAGTCAAGCACACAAAAGGGGAAAAAAATGACCAACTAAAACATAAAAGCAGCACCTACGGCATGATCTTATTTACATAAAATCATGCATATGTACACTTGCATAAAGAATAGATTTACATACATGGCGACGTGGCTACAGAGCTGTAAACCTGGCCATGCTACATCCCTGAAAGGGAAAAGCAGGTTTCAGAGTAATGCGTAGAGGGTGTATCTCATTCAGAAGATACAGCCGACGAGTCATAGACCCTGAGATACACAAGTACCCCTTTCAAGATGTCCACCTCCCCTTATTTCAGTTTGTAAGCAGGCGGAAGAAAAGGTGCGAAATTGCTAGATAATCTTTATTGAGGCATGTAATGCTCCAGGTAAAACAAACACTGGAAATTCTGCAGTGTCAGAAAACACACACACACACAAAAACAAGTTGTTATCTTTGATACAAAACCTTTCAGTTGAATATCTCCCTGTGGTTTGCTAACATTAATTGGCTAATCCAACCCAAACACTCCTTGTTGGACAGGTTCAAAGAAAACATCATAAATTGCTCCATTTTCCAGGTAGAGATGAGGATAGCAACACCCTACCTTTACGGTGAGCAGGCGCTGGGGTTCACAGAGCACCTCTTTATGTGTTATTTCACAGAGTCCACACGTTCACCTGGCCTGGAGTCATGCCCACTTTATAGGCAAGAAACCTGAGGCCCATGGGTGGGTGGCCTCACGGACCTTTCAGTTGAGTAGAATGGTTTTAATTTTTCCAAGTGCCTTCATGGGTGTTTGTGCCTTCAGATAGGATCAAATACTTGCCCATGAAACATGTGGCCTAATTTTTTTTTAAAGAGAAATGGAAACAAATCTATCAAGGAATGCAAGGCCAACATTCTTATAATAAAAGATCCTCCGAGGACAGACTGTTCGCATCTATTTGTTCTCGTCGTCAGCGGGTTCAGCTCAACAGACCTTTTGGTCCTGAGAACACCCCACAGGCAGTGTCAGGAATGCTGATAAGGACGAGTCAAGAACGCAGAGAGTCACTGCCTTTGATCCCACAATCTCCAGAGTTGGACGATTTGCCCAATACTATATTTGGCCATGTGATAGCATTTATTGGAATGGCTAGATTGTTCCGTTGATGTTTATTGGTTTTCCTCGGA
This sequence comes from Rhinolophus sinicus, assembly GCF_036562045.2. Classification (NCBI taxonomy): domain Eukaryota; kingdom Metazoa; phylum Chordata; class Mammalia; order Chiroptera; family Rhinolophidae; genus Rhinolophus; species Rhinolophus sinicus. The sequence continues at coordinate 23,597,327 of NC_133762.1, forward strand.
ACACTGACTATACATAGGACTGAATAGAAGTAACAAATGTAAAACTACTATTTTTAAACAGAGCTACCCATCGAAGCTCTCTGTGGAGGATGGAACTCGCTGCCCACTGGTGTTACCTTGTTCTTTGTTAGAGCTTCTTTCAACAGAAATTGGGGTTGCATTTTCTGCATGGCATGTCTCCAACCTACCCCTGGGGCAAGGCTGTGTCTGCCGAAGTGACAGGTCACAAGGAACAGAGACAGGATGGGGAGGTACTGGCTCCAGTGGGGTACACTGTCCTTGTGGCTCTCCACCAGCGGCTGAGCCACGGGGAAAAGGAGATGAATGACAGGAAACGGAGAGGAAGCAGCAGATCAGAGCTTCTGGGTGTAGGGCCCAGTTGAGAAATAAATGGGGGTCATGTGAAAGGCAGCAATGGCGCTGGTCAAGGCGGGACGAAGTGAAGCCCAGCTGGAGGAAGGTGAGCAACTGAGAATCTCAGGGCTCAAAGGGTGGGTGCTGGGCAAGGAATTCTGGGACTGGACTCACAGCCTGGAGGAAGCAGAAGGCCAGGAAGGCAGTGCAATGAATACCATAAACGCCACAGATTATTACTTTCGTAACCCAAACAAGTGCTAGCAGGGGCCGGGCGAGAAGAACAGGAGGGCACGAGAGAGACATGCAATGAAAGGGAGAAAAAGAGGGGGGAGAAAGAAGAGGAGAGGAAGGATGAGGGAAATGAGGGGTCTGAAAAGAGAGTAAAAATGACTTTCGCAGGTAAATTGGAGTGGACATAAAATCCTGATAAGTACCGTATGTCAGGACAAGCGAATTAAACATGGATTCTGCACACGAGAAATTTGCTATTTAGTGAATCTGTTTCAATCCCACTGGGTCTGGCACACGATGCTACAGTGACGTCATACATGTACCTTACGAAGGTGAGGCAGGTCTTGGGATGAGGATATAGCAGCAAGAAGGGAGCACAGAGAAACAGAATAAGTAGGAACAGAAGGAGGCAATGGAAGTAGAGAGAATAGAGAGAAATAGAGGGGGGGCTTTTTATTTATTTATTTGCGTTTAGAAGGAGAATTTCTTCCCTTGAGGATACTAAGCAGTCACCAGGGGTAAGAGGGAACGAGAGAAGTCACCTGGATAGGGAGGGCAGATTTAAGGCGTTTCACAAAAACAGAAATCGCCTCTTGCCTTAAAGCCCACGCTAGCGCCATTCTCAAGGATGGAACCTTCTCAGAACCCAGGACACTGACAGCGGAAGGGACACTGACAAGGCGGTCAAGGGAAGAATATGCCACTAACATTAAATCGTGAGGGCAGTGGAACCGTTGCCACCCAGGTCCGATTTATCATTTCGTTCTCAAAGAGCCTCGAGAAGACTGAGGCCAGAAAGATGTCAGGGGTCACGGGCACCTTCCAGTCAAGCACTGAGCAGGTACAAGTCCATTCTTTCTGCTCCTTCTCTCTCCCTCTCTCTTGCCCCCTTCTTTTCCCTCTACTTTCTCTCTCCATCTCTCCCAGTTTATCAGTCTCACGTGGCTCCCTCTCTTTTCTTTCTCTTTCCAAATACAACACACTCTGCTGTGCTTTCATAGCCCCTGGAAGATGGAGGTTGCCAGTGTGGTTCTTTTTTTTTTCTTTCTTTCTTTTCCTTTTTTTTTTTTCTTTTTAAGGGTCATTCAAGTGCAAATGGATGAACAGTAACAGATTAAAATGCAATTCCAATTAAAGTCCTTGGATGTCACAATGCACTCATGTCAACATACTGTTTTACAGCTGCAAGTTACTAGGAAAAGGAAAAGTTAGTTTTTTTTTTCCCCTCTTTTTGTTTCTTTTCCAAAACCCAGAAACCTAAAGAGACTTCTTCTTACACACTCACCACAGAGAGACTGGAGTGAGAACAGTGTGGGAAAGCACCAAATATGCAGATGTGAGGCGAGGCGGTTTGTTGCTCCGCAGCTTTCGCAGCCAGGAAGCCATCTCCAATGAGGAGATGGATTTGATGGGAGACTCATCAGAGGACCTGGACGCTCAGCTTTTAACTTATTTTTGCAAAGCAGGTATTTTTGCAAACAAGCATCAGAGAATGGCCTCCAGCTAAATTGCAGGGAGTCCCTGAAGAGCGAACCCTCAGAGGGGAGAATCACTGAAGAAGAAAATGAAGATGACAAGCCTATTGCTTCTTAATAAACATGATCACATTTTCAGCATGCATTATTTATTACTTTTGCTCTCACTGATTTATTGTCCTAAAACATGTAATCTAATACGGAGTGGCGCACACACATGCCGACACAGATGTCCCGGTGACTTCCTCGTGTTTCACAAAAACACAAAACATGGAACAGCCTCGCCTGTGCCGGACGTCTCTGTCGGGTGTGAGCACACTCAACAGCTTCATCTGGTTTAGCTTTTCCTCTTTCTCAGCTCCTTGTTTCTTTCTCCCTCTTTGCAAGAGGACTACATAGAATAAAAGCATTATCATTGAAAGCAATAATGTAATCACTGCTTAGGAAGCATCATCTGTATGTCCGGGCTTCATATATGATATTGCTGAAACCTGCAGAAGAAGAGAGCATTTCCTCCATTTGGCATGCATAGGAGGCTCAGAGAGTTCAAGTGACTTGCCTGAAGTCACACAGCTAGAAATTGCCGAGCTGGGATTAGAACTCGGTGTCTGGCTACGGAGAGCAAGGTTTAATTCGTAAATCATACAGTCTCTGTGCAAGGTAGCAAAACCAATAAGTGCAGGGCCTGGGTTCAAACCAGGGTATTCTGAGTCCAGAACCTGAGATCTTTTCCACGAACCACCCTGCTCTGCAACCTATAAATTCCTCTGAAATCAGTCAACCCTGTGACTTAAAAAGAAAAGCAAAAAAAGTCACTTTGGGCTCTGGCTCTCCCTTGCCCTATAACTTTCTCTCTCTCTTTTTTTTATTTTTCCCCCTTTCAGCTTTACTGAGATATCGTTCACATCCAGTACACGTAACCACTTCTCAAGGCTTCCGTGGACTGAAATCCCAGTGTTAAGAAATTAATAACTATCATTAATGAGTAAACACACCGAGCCAGTATCAGTGATACAGAGCTGAACACTTCTTTCTTTCTTTCTTTATTTGCTACTGCTCCCTGTCCCCTGATGGGAGTTAATAAGAAACAGGATGCCACATCTCTAAGAAAGCCTTTTGCCGGCTTCCCTTCCAAAAAGGAAATGAGTATAAAGCTGGCACAATTTCTCTGAAACTGTTGACAAAGGGTTGGGGACACAACATTTCGAGAACCTGGTGAGTCAGATCAGGGATGGATGCTGCAAAGCAACAGGAAGCAGAAGGGTGCCAGGAGCCAGAGGTGGGGGATGGGAGACCGGATCACCTGGCAGAAGGCCAAGGTCCTCAAAGGTGAAAGGTGACAGCACGTGCCACAGCTGCACTGGGTAAACTGAGGGCCAAGTGTGGACCTTAAACACTGACCTTCATTCACTGTGTGTGTGTGCGTATGTTTTTTCATGATTCTAACAATAAGTCATGGAGAAAACATGGCAGTGATAGAAAAATATTTTTTAAAAAACACCTGATAAACCCTCTCATGATAACATAACAATATTACATAATAATATAACACCTTTATCACTCTATCTAGTTACGTTTATCTATAGCTATACTAGAGCTATAAATGGATATAGTATATTATAGAATCATAACGTACATACGGTTTTAGAATCTGACTTTTGTTCATGCTACTTATGTCCTGGGAACCCTTTGCTTTATGAGCATGGGTTTTTAATAGTGGGTGATAATCCATTGTAAAGTTTTACCATTTTTAAAAATAACCAACCTCTTATTATTGGACGTTGCAGTTGTTTCTAGTTTTTCCTGATACTATAAATCACTGGATATAATTTTACCCGTATCTTTATGGGGATATCCTTCTACTAAAGTCCTAGGAACTGAATTATCATGTCACGGCCACGTTCACTTCAGATGCATTTGATATATTATATTACCAAAGTGCTCTCCAGAGGGTGTTATCAATTTGGACTTCCCTCTGTAATATGTGACAGTGTCCATGCTGACTTCTCCTGAACCCCCAATACTAGACATTGACGTAAAAATACACTGCTGATTTGATAGCCAAAACAATAATAGTAATCATAATAATAATGGTATTTTGTGGTTTAAGTTGCATTTCTTTAGTAACTGATTAAGATGTTTTAACATATATACATCAACATTTTGTAGCAATCTACTGTCTTAAAATATAAACAAAAACAAAGAAAGAACAATAATAATAAATATGAACTCCAATGGCCCCAGGGGACAAAGTGAGTACTGACAAGGAAACAAACAAGAAAACCAACACCCCGAGGCAGAAGTGGGGTGGCTGGTGGATGCTAAAATTACACTGTTTTTCTGACAGTCGACACAGTTTAGCTCGTAAGACCCCTCACTGTGAGAAGATGCATCCTAAGTGAGACGCAGACAATTTCTACAATAGAAGAATGTGTTTTCCTTAAGATCCAGGTCCCTTTCCCGTTCCTTATCTAATTTGGGAAGACGACTCAGTTATTCGACCATATGGGTACAATGTACATTTTCTTCAGGGTTATTTATGCATCAGACTCAAGGTGTCATCTACTATCTGCGTGATCAACAGCAAGTTTCAGGGACGAAGCCAGGTGACCGGCCAGAAAACAGTCCCACGATGGCATTGAAAACACCACTCACTTGCAAACCGAAGAACAGAGCTCTTAGCGGAAAGTCTTCTCCCCTAATGTGCGTGACCATGAGCTAGGAGCTTCCTTTTATCCTGAGGCAACGTGGCAGCCTGGTTGGTCCCTGAGGCCTGGGCTCCGGCAGGGCAGGGCTGAAATCCTGCTTCTGTCTCTTAACAGCTCTGTGACTTTGGGTAAGTCATTTTGTTTCTCTGAGCCCCCCTTCCTTCCTTGTCATTTGTGAAATTGCTCTACACACTCTCTCCTCCCCAGCACTGGTGTGCAGATTACATGAAATAGTGGCTGCAGAGAACTGAGCACGTGGCTGACATGCAGGAAGCCCTCAATCAAGCGACAGCCTCCTCTGATCTTCCCACGGTTAGTTCTGTGTCATCAAGCCGGGTCTCAGGGCTAATGTCACCATCCTACGCCAAGTAGCCCCTTCCTTCTAGAGACCCTCTATCTCACTACAGTGTTTTTCGTTTGTTTGTTTGTTTTCTTTATAATACTCAGCGCTATCTTGAAAGAAGCTAATTTGATTTCATTTTTATTCTCTGAATCTCTCACTTGAATACAAGTCATCTGAGAGCCAGGATCTTTTCTGTCTCATTAAACATACATTTTTAGTACCTAGCACAGGGGCTGGCACTTAGTAGGCACTCAATAAATAGTTGTTGAAAAAAAGAAAATGAATCAATGCGTGTTCATGTGTACGTGGATTTATATGTGTATCTCTACCACCCGTAGGTCAGTTGGCTACCTTCTCTCTCTCTCTCTCTCTCTCTCTCTCTCTCTCTCTCTCTCTCTCTCTTTCTCTCTCTCTCTCTCTCTCTCTCTCCCTAACCCCCCTCCATCACGCTCTCCTCTCTTCCTTTTCTTTTTCTTTTTTTTCACCAAATAATGAAATTGAGCCAACCTCTCTGCGAAATGCTGGGGATACATCACGAACAAGACGGAACATTCTGAGAGAGCCCAAATTCAGATTCCTCTCTTCATCTCACTTCTTCACATCTCCTTCCTGATGGATCACTCAGATTTCAGCTTCAGCTACACACACAATGGGGCCCACAGAGCCTGTTGGGATTCTGGAGGGCCCTTGTCAAGTAGCTGCAAATGGCTGTCCAGACTCTATTGTCTGCGGACTTCCGGCTTCGACCATATTTCACTTTTCTGTAAAATATGCTATTTTGTTTTGAGATCTGCTACTGTCCACCAAAAATACAACTCTGTTACTAACCCTGGCAGCTCCTGAATGATACCTTTGTGGACACTAAAAACAATTTAATGGCATGTCACAATAGCAATTCACTCTGTTAATAGCCCCGCTCAATAATACTATATTGCATAAACCTCCTCCAGTCGGCTGACAAATAACTCACCTTGACTCACTCCACAGTAAGCTCCATTTCACTAACAAATATATTTCTCCCCAATCCTACAAATATTCAGCATCTCCGGCCTGTGACAATAGCTATTTTTTTGGATGAGGTCAGTGGTATCATGTTTCCATTTCCTCTCGCTGGCTCAGTCCCAGTGACAATCGTTTTCCACGTAGGGCATCAAATTAGGGGGACAGCACAGCCCCCGATTTCTTGCTCATACAGCAGAGGATGAAGGCTTCACGAGCACACAGGCACAGGAAGCGTTTGCTCTCTTTGCGGACATCCATTCTGCCAAACACAGTCTCCGTGCATGTGCTATAAAACCAAGCTGCAAGGAACAGTCATCTCCATGAAAACTCATGGTTTTTAGAGTTATTCTTTCTTTAAAATGGCTCCTTCGGGAGGCAGTAGGCACAGGGGTTCTTGACCTGGACGTCCGTGGACCTCAAGGGCTCTGAGTTCACGCATGTTGTGAGTGTGAATTCATTTCCCCCCCCCCCCCCACAACCTTTACTGGAAATTTAGCATTTAGTCAATTATCAATGCAGGCACCAAACTGTGGGATCTGGAACTTTAGCTCCAGTCCATATCCAGGTATCTCCATATCATAACAGCTGATGCAGAAATAATGAAATATCACTAACGTTTTTTTCCTTTTTCAGGATTATAGGAGTTATCAGGCCTCAGGATAGTGTTATTTAATATGTTAAAGAAGTACCTTCATAACTACATCAAAGTCTGTGTAAAAATATTTTGATAACTACATTTTCATATAGTTGGATTTGGGGGGGACAATCTTTATTATTTTTATTTCATGCATTTAAAAACAGTATTCTGACAAGGGGCCCGTAGCCTTTACCCGATCACCAAGGGGTCCCTTAAAAACACTGGGAGCGTGCGATGGGAGAGAGCAGGCAGCTGGAAGTCAGGCATACGCGGGCTCAGATGTTGATTATCTAATAATAATAAAACTGAAAATAATAATAATTATAAAAATAAAAGCAAGCATCTCTACAGTGCTTGCCACGTGCCAGGCATTGTTCCAAATGTTTTGCACGTGTTAAATCCATTTCATCTTTCTAACGACTCTGTGTGATCTGTCCCCTTACGATCCTCTACTTTACAAAAAAGGCACCTGAGACTCAGAGGTGTTAAGTCACATGCCCAAGGTCACGCAGCAGGTAAGCGGGAAAGGTGAGCCCTAAAGCCAGGAGAAAATGCTCTTCTCTCCCCTCCACTGCCTCGCACAGCAGTAGCAAAAATAGGAATTAGGGTGCTGTAGGCAACATCCAGTCAGTCTTCAAAGTCACCCCAGAAAGTAGGTACTGTGATCATTACCATCCTCCTTTTTTAGAAGAGAAAATTAAGATTCAAGAGAAGTTCAGTACATTGCTTAAAGTGATACAGCTTGGAAGCAATGGTAACGCATGCGAAATCCTGCGAGCTACCTGTTTGTGTCAATAAAGTTTTATTGGCACACAGCCACACCCATGTGTAAAGGCAATGTCTATGGCTGCCTGTGGCAGACAATGTTGCTGCAGGGACCACATGGTTTGCAAAGGACTAAAATATTTACTATCTGGCTCTTCACAGACAAAATTTGCTCATCCTGCTCTTAACCATCATGTGCGGAGCCAACTCCTGGCTGGCAATGTGGCTCTGGGAAAGGAAGTCACCTAAACCCTCAGTATTGGGAGCTGTAAAATGGGCATATAGTGGTATCAACATCTTAGGATGGTCGTGGAGATGAAACGCGCGGAAAGAGTTTAGCCCAGTTCCTGGCATGTGATAGAGGTTCGGGAAATTTTAGCTGCTGTCATTATTACTATGATTTTCATTTGAATCTGTAATCCGGACCTCATGTCATACTCTAAAAAGTTTTACAGTACCATAAAGTCAAGCTGGCAATTTCTGGTCATGTCAACCCACAGAGGAAACTCATCCTGTGCTGGGTCTGCATTTTGTTCTTTGAAAATGTAACCCGCCTGTCCGATTAAGACAACACCGCCCTGAGAAACAAGCCAATTACTGATCAATGAGCTGGTCCTAACACAGACATCAGCCTGCTCACCTTACTCTTTCATTATATATGAAATTCATCCCCCGAATGGATTCAGGTGACTGGAATTAAACCTGGGTCACAAATCACCCAAGACACAGGCGTCTCATTGCAAATGAGCACAAGGGTTTGAACCCATGGGGTAAAAGAACTATGTCAAGTCAGAAAGACCCCTGGTGAGGGGAACTGGCCAGCCCAGGAAAGACAGTGGAATTACATAAAATAGACTGTTTTAGAAGGAGAGAATGCCAACCCCATTTCCTAACATGCTGCTTCTCAGGGAAACACTGGCTGATGCTAAAAAGGAGTTGTCTTCCCCAAGCTCTGTCAACAGAGGCAAAGAGAAAATTAAGATGATTACATATGTTTACGGGAAATTAGTGTTTTGGCTTCAAGTTTGCTTTCTCTATCAACCATATTAAGCAGGCAATTACTCAACACTCCATTTGGCCTGGAAGATGCTGCCTGAACATGGAGAATCCTTTTTATAAGCTCCTTTTAAAAATTAAGGCAGCAGAATCATGTGGTTAGGAGTGCAGCTTTAGAGTCAGGCAGGCATGGGTTCAAAGCTCAGCGTCTTTACATCCAGGCTCATTGCTCCTAGTTTCTGGTTTGATTCAGGAGAAGGGATAGTGTTTGTATTATGGGCCCCAATACTTCCGCCCTCCCTCTGTGTATGCCCTTGGCCAGCCAACTGTATTGTGTCCCCACTTCTGACTCCCAGCTTGGCACGTGACTTACATTATCTATCAGGATGCTAGCCAATATTATGTAAAACAGAAAACTGAAAATTGTTTACTTGACCAGGCATGCTCACTTTCTCCCTCTGCCATTGCTACAAGAAGAAAACGCATAGGCTAGACTGCTGGATGATGAGAGCTAGCTGGTATAGGGCCAAGTTGTCCCAGCCCTCATAGCTGAAGCTGTCCCATATCCGCCAACAGCTAGCCAATCCCCAAGCACGTGAGGGAGCCCGGCCAAGATCAGCAGAGCGGATCTGGAAGCTGACCATAGATTTATCAGTGGGGCCAGCTGAAAGCAGCCCAGCCCAGTCTCAATCAGTTGGACCCCCACAGACTGGTGAGCTAAATAAATGTTTATTGTTTTGTGTCACTGAGGTTTGGGGGCATTTGTTATGCAGCGCTGTCCTGTCAATAGATAACTGACACACATAGTATTAACTTCACAATGTTGCCTTGACAAATAAATAAGATACCTAGTAAGCCCCTAGCAGAGAGTTGCTATCCAACAAGTAGAGGTGGGTGGAGATCCTGAAATTTACTGCAGTGGAATACTTTCCTGAGAAATCAATTGGTGTGTTGTCTCTAATCCTTTATCAATTGTGTTCATTGCCTCAGGGAAGGGATGTGGTAGAGGAGAATGTAGAACTACTCTCTACCTCTCCTTAGCTTTTATCTCCAAAAGCCTAACCCCCTAGAGAAACTTAGAGGATTTGTAACAGAAATAAAAGAAAAAGGATTTGGCCAGAATTTAGAGTTGAGTGGGTCTTCCTCTACCCTACCTTCCCTGTCCCCATCCCAGATCAAAAAAGAGGTTACAGTTGAGCCGGGAGGAGGCGAGAAGAGGAAGGAAAGCTGCTTAGCTAATGGAAGCCAACACCCCGGGGATTAGCTGCCTCTGGTGTGTCTAAGCAGCCAGGACACCAGAAGCAGAACGATGTCTGTGCGCCAAGCATGGCCCAGATGCCACAGAGAGCTCCGTGACTGCTGTGACAGACGTGTCATGGTAACCCCAGGGGCTTACCATTTTCCCAAAGAGCTGGCCCCTCGTCCTTCCAGACATCTCGGGCTGGCATAATATCTGGATTGCGAGTTCAGCTTTAGAGGAAAAGGGCCCTGTAACAAATTGGAGTTAAAATGTTCTGTTCACCTGGCTGAAAATAGAATTTAACTTGAAGTCTAAAAAATGAAAGTGATATTCCTTTTAAATCTTTAGTTTGTTGCCTTAAAACTCAGACTCACTGGATAGTAATGATGTGATGTTTTTGTTGATAGGAGAAATAACTATTTTTCAGGTCCAAATACCACCTATACTGGTAAGAGAAGTGGAGGAGACTGTGCAGCTAAAGTAGATGACATTTCAAGTAATATCTGTCAATAGATGACCTCATCTCCAATAGATCATATCCTAGGAGGGAAAGTAGAGAGATAATGAGATTTAGGACAGACTCCATTATCCTTACATGGGGATCAGACCCTTGGAGAAGACCTTTCCACAGAAGTCACACCCTGACAGTCTTCCAGCTGTATCTGGCCAGGTAATGCATTTTCTTTGGCTTGCTAGATGTTTATACACATTTTAACAACGTTATCAACCTTTGAAAATCAAGAAATAAACCCCACCCCCATCCCCCACCTGCTACCAGGCATCTGGCTTCTCTAGAAAAGAAATAAAGAAAAAATTAGCATCCCTCGTGGAACACTGAGCTGGACTTGGGAGCAGCTGCGCCCCCTGGAGGCACAGTGTGTTCTGCAGCCCACCACAGTTGCCACTGTTCCCTATGTCTTGCCAATTAAATGTGGCGTGCCAACTGCCTGCTGTCATTGTTCCTGTTCTTGAATCTCTTAGACTAAAACTTCTCTGTACCCATGATGCTATTCAAGGTGAAAACATAAAAGCTAGACACAGTGGATTATGCATTTCTAGCCCACTACCTCATTTATTTCTTGTGACTAGATTTTGGGCATTTGTTGTTATGAATCTAAATTTAATCCTTAAGATGATTCAGTGATGGGATGTATATGATTTCAAAGACAGAAAATTTGAGATAGAATGGATTGTTTTCACAAACACCTTCACATAGTACACACACACACACACTTATCTAGGGAGTAACAGTTAAAGAACTACAGTGGTACCTTGGTTTTCAAACATAATCCGTTCCGGAAGACGGTTCAAGTTCTGAAACGTTTGAAAACCGAGGCACAGTTTCCCCATAAAAAGTAATGCAAAATGGATTAATCTGTTCCAGACCTTTAAAATCAACCCCTAAAGCTTCAAATTTAGCATGAATCTAATGATACCATAGATCCATAAAATTTACAGCATTCGTAAACCGAAATGTTCGTCGACGGAGACGTTCGAAAACCGAGGTACCACTGTACTTGTAAATAATGTTGCTTTTGAGTGATTGAAGTACTTTTAATTTTTCCCCAAATAGAAATATACATTTTCCAAGGAGTCCTACATATTAGCTGGGGGTGGGGGGGGGAAGGGAAGTCTATCACTGGAACTTAGGTAAGATTCTGAAAAGACAGCAGAAATGTGGCAAATAGAAAAAAAAGGCCATTTTTAAAGAAGTACTATTTGTATCGAATATCATGAGAAAATAAGTACATCATGACAATTTTGTACATCTTCTCTGATTTGATTGTCAGTAATGAAGCTCACAGTAGAGTGATAAATGTGTGCAGGAAAAGTATCTATTTCATTTATATGGCAAATTATGCAACTCAGGGCTTGATAGCACTTGGCAAAATACAAATGTATTTGAATGGAATTCAAATTGTTGCTCTTTGCCTAAGACACAGGATGTATCACCAGGGGTCCTGTCTTCGGATTTTCATAAGAGGTAAGAGTTTAAGTAATAGTAGCAGTATTACAAAATTACCTTTAAACACTGAAAACATTTTTACTTTGTTACAGGGTGTAATTTCCATTTTTTCCCTCTAATGGCTGGTATACAGAAAATGATACACTAATGCAATTTTTCAAATTTAGTTACCTTTTCTTGTGTTCTAAAATTGTATGTTCTCGTCATTTGCTGTTTGTCAGTCTCCAGAATCCATTTATTTCCCTGTTCTTACAGTTCCATAATTTATCTTCTTGTCATAGAACTTTCATAAACTTTTTTTTACAGATACGAAATACTTGCAATAAACTGACAAAAAATGCTTCCAGTTCAACTTCTGAAATCTTTCAATTATGTTTTGAACGATTATCATACTTTCTAGTGTTGCTGTGCTGGGGAAATCTCTCATGGAGTGACATCTTACTAGGTTCGGGGGGGAAATTACTTGAAAAGAGCCTCACTTCAAACCATTTATAGTTCTTTGCCTCTTCACTTTTGAATCTATAGATTTACATTCATGCTCGTATCATGTAGAAAAGAGAAAAAAAGGGATGATGAAATGAGAATTATATCTGTGGTGGATGGAAACTCTGTTTAGTCAAACTTCAGTGATCTGGAAGGCAGGGTGGGATGGGGGGGAATTGCGTTTTCAAGAGCCTTTGGATATGGGGAGACACAGAGTGCACTCCATCATCAGAGGGGCTTATTAAAAACAAAACAACACAAAACACAGTGGTCTCCAACACTTGGAAGTGCCCAACAGTAAACTTGGAGCAACTTGGCTGCATGCTTGTCACCATAAGGACAGACTCAGCAGATATCCATGTTAACTAGTGTGACTTGTTCAGTAAGCATGTCTGTGAGGCTGAAGGCATGAAAGGAAGCTTCAAGAAACCCCGGGACCTATGCTATTCAATGGGATTACAAAGCGAGCCACGTGTGCAATTCAAAGTTTTCTAGCAGCCACAAGTACATACTGACAAGCAAAAATTAGTTTTGATAATACATTTTATTTAACCTACTATATCTAAAGTGGTGTCACTGTAACACGTAATTCGTATACAAATTATTACTGAAATCTTTCCCATGCTTATGTTTCATACTAAGTCTGAAACTTCGGGAGTATTTAATGCTCACAGCACACATTTAGCCACAATTTAAGTGCTCAGTAACTATATGTGGCAACTATATTGGGAGCACAGCTCTAGAGTCTCTCCCCTAGACTGGATTTAGGACTCCTAATAAGAGCTCCCACAAAATGTAACCTCTCTTACCATCACACTTACCACCATTTCTCACAATGGCTGCTTTGGTCGTGTCTCTCTCATTGGCTTAAGTTTGGTGATAATGGCAAACATGTCCATTTTGCTCACTGTTGTAATACTAATATCTGAGACATAGTAGGTGCTCAGTAAACATAATTAAATGAATGAATGGATACATTTTCTTTTGTGGAAAGATAGCCCTTTTGGGGGAGAACAGCTAGGTGCAGGAAACTCTGTGGGTACCCCATAGATTTCCTTCTGGTGCAGCCATCCCACAGCTGTGAGTGGGAGCTGCTGGCTGTTCACAGCTGCCCCTCCCAGGAGAATCATCCTCAGAGGCTGACAGGTACTGCCTTACCTGAGAGGCTAAGACACTTCCCTGACATGCACAAGCGCTGACTGACTGACATTGGGATACAATAGTCCATCTTTCTTGTCTCAAAGGAGGAAAACTCCACTGGAGTTTATGCTCCAGAGCTCTTTGTCTGTGGTTCAGAAGAAAGTTAGGCTTTACCTGGGACCACACCGTCCCTCAGCCCTGCCTTACAGGTTTTCCTGAGACCACTCCCTCAATAAATCACTTGTACCCAAATCCTTGCCTCAGGCTCTGTTTCTAGGGAACCTGACATAAGACACTAGCATTGTTCTTCTTTTTTCTCTGCCATATTTTAACTCTTTGTCCTCCTACCCCACCAGCTTAATACTTAAGACCATTTGTTTCCTACCAAATCTTTATCAAATGTCTTTCCTTACTCACATTTGAACTATCGATATGCTGCTTCATAAGAACCATTTACTAGTACAGCAGAGCCTTCAAAGGCATCTGACTTATCTACCTGGATGTTTCTTTTACCCCACGAGTGCACCGGTAAATTCTGAGGGAGCCGATCAAACACTTGTGATCAAGAGCAAAACCCAGGACTGCATCATTCTACAGTCCTCTTGAGTGGTAATTCTGCTGCTCTCTGTGTAGCTGACCGTAACGTGAGTAGGACGTGACTTTGCGAAAATACGTACTTCTACTCTCTGGCTGTCATTTCAGCTATTTCGGAACATAAAATCAGTGGATTGAGGAAAATCCTGGAATGATGCTGGATTAAGCAGAGAGAACCATATTGAATTTGTTCACAGCTTGGCCAGAACGTGAGAACGAGAGCAACTTAGAATCCAAGAGGTGCCCTGAATGCATTTGCTGTTTGTCATGGTTGTGGCTTTAAAAAACACACCAGTGTATTAGTTTACACCCCCTAGGGATGGATCAATGCCATAACTAAGCTTCAGGACTTTTGCACTTGCTGCTCCCCCTTCCGGGAACACTGTTCTCCGAAATATTCGCGTGGCTGGCTCCCACGTATGTTTCAGTTCTCAGCTCCGTCTAAAATGGCTTCCTGCTCCCCACACAAATTCATACACTGTTTGATATGCTCGGTAGCACTCTTCCCTAGATGATTTCCTTATACACTCATCTACTGTCTGTCTCCCCTCACTGGAAAGTAAGCTCCCTGAGGACAGGCCCTTGTTTTCTATCTTCTAAAGCCCCGGTGCCCAGAGCAAAACACACTTGATAATTATTTGTTAGCTGGACGGAGGAGCCAGGCTACTGTAGCTACTCCAAGGCCTCCTTGGTGTGGAGGGGATGCCTCACGCTGCCTGTTGCAGGCACTCGTGACACTGCCCCGAGATCTCCAGATGGAGCTCATGAGGTGCTATGGACGAATGTTTATGCCGCCTCAAAATCCACATGTGGAAATCCTAACCTCTAACAGGATGGTACTAGGAGGTAATTAGGTCATGAGGGTGGAGGACTCACAATGAGATTAGTGCCTTTATAGATTCTCTCCCTCTCTCTCTCTCTCTGTCTCTGTCTCTGTCTCTCTCCCCCCGCCCCCATGAGAGAAAACCAGGAAAAGAGCTCGCACCAGAGCCCAACCATGGGCACTTTGATTTCAGAACCGCAGCCTCTCGAACGGTGAGAAATACGTTTCTGTTATTTAAGCTCCCCATCTATGATATTGTTTGGCAGCCTGATCTATGGAGACACTAGACAGATAACATACAGCTGCATCAGCAGCCTGGTCGTGGGCAGTCCTGGGAAACTCACTGAAAACAATATGCTCAAACCTCAATCTGAGGATGTGACCCAGTGACCTTGGTTGTGGCACTGGGAGACCCCAAGGCAGGAGCCAGGTCTCAAGTCACAGCCCAGCTGGCCCAGAAGTCCAGCCAGAAACAGAGATATTGGCCGCTCATTGTCTGCTGGGAACGGAACCTCGGCACTCCAGGCTGGTGACGACAAAAGGGCTTGGCTTCCTCCTTCTGACCCCAAGACAGGTGGAGGGTGACAAAGAGGAGAGCAGGGGTTTCCAGGAGCCAAGTCAGAGCTGGAGGGAGGGGAAGTCGGACGACAGAGGAGCACCACAGCCTTAAATCCCTCGCCACCGTGTAGCTGTTAGTTATTTTTCCTCCTGAAGACTTAAGACACCAGTGGAGGGAGGAGGAAATACATGAGTGACCGTATGTGTGTGTGGGGGCGCGTACTTCACACTTCTCCATTTTGACAACAGCAATATCAGTTTGTGCTGCAGATTTATTCCTTCATCCATGACTTCATCCATCCAACAGACATCTATTGACCACCTGCTCTTTGGCAGATGTAAGGATCTGCTTTTCCCATCATGGGCAAGTCTTAGACTAATTCTTGGGTTTTCTCCCGCTAGGCTTTGGAATAACAACACCATACATGTTAAAGGACCTGGGAAAGAAATGGATGCTTCCTGGAAGTTTAGTGATTCATTCATTTAGTCACAAACATTCATGGCGTGACTGCTCTCAGCCAGAAACTGCCTGCGCAGACATGACAATGGTGAAGAAACAACAAAGACACCAACAGCTGTGGCGGCTAAGCTGGTGGCAGCCCCACTGTGGTGGTGCAGGCTGGCTGCAGTCACAGGCTCACATGAAGTACAAGAAAACGGCAACCATGCTACGTGCTACGAAGGAAAGGTTTGTGGTCAGGGTGAGCATATTGTGAGGGGTCTGGCCCATCCCGGAGGCCGGAGGAGGTGCCCGGAGGACCGGGGACTTGGGCCCTGGTCCCCCACGGGAGTTGGAGTCAACCAGGAGAAATTGTCCCGTAATTGGATGCTTTGTGCATACCAGTCCGAAGACCACATAGAGGTAAACTTGAATAATCCCAGGCATAAACTTATAAGAGTAGAACAGGAAGCGTCCTTGTTCAAATGGGGCCAAGCAGATATCAGCCACGCAAGCAATATCCGTGGACCTCGAAGCATTGTATTGGGTGTTGAAGAGCTGGTGTTGAGTGAAACCCAGTTACTTCATACACATCTGGGTTAGCTCATGGACTGCAGACACACGGGGGAGGCACAAGAAGAGGACGGTAGTGAAAGCATTTAAGAGAGGGGATTAACCTACTCGTAAGCACGGCCAGATTTTGTCATTGTTCAAAAACACACTCAAAGTCAACGCTACGGCACATTTTTCCTGGGTATTACAGCACCTTTTGGATGGAGAGAAATGTTTTCTTTGCCTCTTAGATATTCTGAACCTCTTTGGGGCTTCTAAATAGTTATATTTACCAACAGACGTCTATTATCTGAGTGTCGCAAATATATGCATAGCCCATTCGGACACATGCCAGCGAACAGAATAGGCGAGCAACCATCAGGTACGTTTTAGATACATGAGTGCCTTATAAATAAACATTTGATACACCACACAGAGATAAACGAACAATAAATAAGTGGATTTAATGTGGTTAGATACGCAAAACTATTTCAGGGAGATAAACAGCCACGGCATAGAGGATAGCCAGGTATATAGAGAAACGAATAAAAGCAAAAAAATTCTGGAAAGAAAGAACAGGGAAAAAGTAAGAAAATTCCCTTCCAGGCACTGCTGATAATGTCAGCGAGCATCACTCTCACCACGTCCCCGTGTACGTTGAGTCTGCTAATCGGTTGTAAGCTGTATTCTCTACACAGATATAATACCAGAGAGCATGAAGACCACCTATTTCTGCTTCCCTGACACCTGGCTTCTGAAGGCTGCCTCCCTGGCAAAGAAGGAATCTGAGGGCTTATCGAATATGCAATCTGACGGCAAGCAGTGCTGACATTCTTAGACTTTGAGCAAATCGCAAACTTGCAAACCATGGAACTTGCAACGTTGACTTGTGCATTCCGCCCCCTTGCCCTGTCCCTTTCCCAGGCCCAAATATGGGGGTTACAGAGTCCAATATCTTGGAAGAAGACCATGAAAAAAGAGGAAGTTATTTTCAAACCCATTCACGCAATCTCCATATGTGGGGATTCATGTTATACCCAAAATGAGCTTTGTATTATGATGATTCCCTAATGTGAATATAATTTCAAGGGCAACTGGAATAAAAAATAGGAAAAGTAAAATACAGTATGGGAAATATAGCCAATAATATTCTAAAAACCATGTATCGTGTCAGATGGGAACTAGACTTACTGGGGGGATTGCTTCATAAATTATATAAATGCTTAACCACTATGCTGTACACCTGAAACTAATATAAAATAATACTGAATGTCCACTATAATTAAAAAATATATATAGTCACAGAATGTAAAGTCCAGCATAGAAAATACAGACCATGGTATTGTGATAGCTCCATCCGGTGTCAGGTGGGTGGCAGACGTCCTGGGGTTATTGCTTTGTGAGGTGTGTAAATAGCTCATCACTATGTTGTTTTGTACACCTGAACCTAATAATAATAAAAACAATGGTGAGCAGGCAAAAAAAAAAAAAGAAAGGAAAGACAAGTGATAGGGGAGAAGGGGAAAAGTGACTTCTGGTGAAAACCAAGGCATTGCAGTGGGTTGAGGGCAGTGTGACTGCACAGGATGTCACCTCACAAGGGTCACTGTCATGAAGAAATTCTTAACAATTTCATCTTTGATGTGAGTTTTGTAAGTGAAGTCCCCTGGGACACAGGGCAGTGCTGGGGGCTCAGCGCCTCGGCTCACGCACGGTCCTACCCTCCCTGGGCAGAGCTTGCAGCAGCTCGCTGCCTGCGCTCTGCTTACCACATCCTACCTGCCTCCTCCTCCTCCCCAGTTCAGCCCGGTTACTGCTGCCACTCTCTGCCTGGGGTGGTGACTGGGTCATTTGATGGCATGGGGGAAGGCCCACCTCCTGCCATGGCTCTCAGCTCCCAGTGGGGGCCTAGGGATGGGGTGGGGCCAGGTGGTGCTATCCCTCTCCAAGTTGGCAGTGCCCAGGTGTGATTGGCGGGGGCTGCTTCCCTGCCCGATTCAGGTGACAAGTTCATCTGGTGCAGAGGTTACAATCGTTTGGGGGTCGCCTGTCCACCGTGGACTGGGGCGATGGGCCTGAGAGAAGGGGAGGTTCACTTCCCTGGCCCTAGCCTGGGACCTGCACTTTCATTTTGCACTGGGCCCCGCAAATTGTGGAGTTAGCCTTGGTTTAAGGAAATAACGTTTCCATATGTAGGGCTGTGCATTTCATCCGCTATTCCTTAAAATCACCTCTGGGGTGGTCGCAGGGGCTTTGCACAAAGGTTCCAGGCTACTTCCCTGCTGACACGTGCTAGGATCGCACTTCACCGCCCCCTTCGAGTCAGGTAGCTCTGGCCACCTGACTTGCTCTCCCTCCAGAAGCAGCGTTCACTGCAGATGGACATTTTCTTTCTCTGTCATGGCAATCATCATATTTCAAAAGGTGGAGCTTTATCCTCTGGGCCCAGAATGACAATGACACAGATCAGAGCCCCTGGCATGAGTGTGAAATAACCCTTCGTACACAGTCAGCTACAGAGCACTGGCCGTCATTGTAGCACAAGCTGGGCTGCAGTGACTGACAGAATCTCCATATGGAATGGGTCTTCCTAGCACACCTTCTGGAAAATAATAGATGCTTGGTATATACTTATTGAACGAGTGAATGACCTTGTCCTGGCCAAATCCAAGTCTTACGTAGATATATTACGAGGTCTGACAATTAAGTTTGCGAACTCATCCTAGAAAACGTGCTACATACCTCATCTCTGAATATCTCTATGGTCACCTTCGAAGTCCTCCCCTTGGGAAGCTATGCACTGACGCCAGCACCTAGTCCACCCTTCAAAGCTATTTAGAGCTGTCGTCGTATTACCCTTGATGTCCTGAATGTCATCAAAATGTCTTCATTTCAATGTTTCCTTTATCTTTGGGTAAAGAAAGAAGTCACTGGGGGCCAGATCAGGTGAATAGGGAGGGTGTTCCAATACAGTTATTTGTTTCCTGGCTAAAAGCTCCCTCATAGACAGTGTTGTGTGAGCTGGTGCATTGTCATGATGCAATAGCCACGAATCATTGACGAAAAGTTCGGGTCATCTAACTTTTTCATGCAGCCTTTTCAGCACTTCCAAATAGTAAACTTGGTTAACTGTTTGTCCAGTTGGTACAAATTCGCAATGAAAAATCCCTCTGATATCAAAAAAAGTCAGCAACGTCGTTGCAACAAGTTCGCGAACTTAATTGTCAGGGCTCATCTGTAGATATGTTCTTCCCTGCTCAGCGGACACTGCTAGCCAGTTCACCTGTATATCAAATGATCATCTTGATTTCTTATTCTCTGATTGACCTCAATTCTTCTCTCTGGACTCTTTCGTTATCTCCTGCATGGGCTCTTTTTCCTTCCTCTTCCCTTATTCCTGTTTCCCTTTGTTCTCCCTCTCACAGAGCGCTTTCTGAAAACCACATGTATGTGGGTGGCTTCTAAAACTGCATCTCAGATCCACTCTGCACCACCCATGTCATCTCTTACCTTTAACTGTACAGAATCTATTTAGATGTACAGACATCTATTTAGATGTCTGCTGGCATCTGACTCAATACGCCAAAAATGGGACTGAGCAGCCTCTTCCAGAACCATCAACATTTGCCCAAGTCTCTACCTCCATCTACGGTCAGGGCATCATCAACCCTCAAGCTCTTTCTGTAGCTTTATTTTAGGTTTGGCAGCTGCTTTAAACAATTTTTTATTTTAGTTTTATCTGTGCCTAAACTTGCCTCTGTAATATCTCTTAGACTCACTACGGTCTCAATTTCCATGCCGTACCCACCATATTTACAGGACTTTATCTCACATCTCAAGGGCTCTAGTAGATATTGACCTGCCTTCCTTGCTTATAACGTCAGTTTTTCTATTTTTTTATTACATAACTAGATTCTTCTTATAGTACAATGATTCTCAAACTGCATGCCACCAAATATTGATGAGTGCATAACATGTTTGCCTTTTATTATTTTTTTTTCCTTTTAGAATTCTGGATTCAAACACTCTCTCAGATGGAACATAAGTCCTGAAGGTCGTGCTACAAGGTGTTGAAAGGGGCAGAAGTGTGCTGAGAGAGAACAGCCAGTGAGGACCGGAGAATGCTGCGATTTCCTGGAACGTGTGGAAATGTGGCTTTGGGCACGAGGGCCAGGTTACAATGGGAAATATAAATTTGGCGGGTTTTGCTTCACGGGGTCCTAACTCATCTAGGGATCGCTCCACAGGAGGGGCCACCTCAACTGCCTGGAGAGACCAGGCCATTCACAGAATTAAATGAAGGTGACCGTAAGTGATCATGAACTTGGGGGTGCCCTCATGAAGGGAGCAATTTTAGCTCTAGCTGGCCATAGTCACATGGAAACATAGGTCTGTGTGCTGAGATGCTCTGATTTTCAAAAAGAGACTACAAAGATGGGTTTTAGGTGAAAAATATGAAAACGTGGACATTCATTTTTTGGATTAACTATATTGAGGTGATCACAGAACGTTTCTGTGGGTCAGGTTCTGCTCACAGGCTGTTATTTAGAGATCTTTGGGCCTAACGAGATGAGGTGAGAACCGAGGGCAGGGTCCTAAGGAGCCATGACATTTCTGGGGTCACCAGAAGAAGAGCAGAGGAAAAGTATTGTCACAGAAGAGGGGAAGGAGCATGGATGGCATGTCCCCACACAGATCAGGAGTTTCTAGTACTCGGAGCTTCTGTTTCTGTCACAATCAGGAAAAGGCCAGCCATAACAACCAAAGAGCAATTCTTCTAAAAGGGGAGATGCCAATAAAAGTTCATTGTAAACCTGAGACTAAAAGAAAGGGAGACTCAAAAGCTTAGGTACAATATGGCAATACATTCAGGTGGGACGGGCAGAGAAGACAGGTCCCTGGACAGATGATGGAATTTAGAAAATCAGGAGGGACCAGCTGGGGTTGGCCAAAGTCAAATGGAAAGAGATGGGGGCGGGGAGTGAGTGGGAGCTGAGGTACTGCAGGGGGACAGTGAGAACTCTTTCAAAGACGGTGGTCATGAAGGAGAGAAAAGACGTGAGGGTGGCTTCAAAAGGAAGAGTATATGGAGAAAAAAACAGACAGATGATATGTAATGGCGACAGACAAAGACCCCCATGAAGTTATCAGTTGACAGTAGGTGAGCATGTCCTGGATGCCACAATTTTCTAAGAGCTTTAGTTCTGACTCATTTAATCCTCACAAAACCCTATGCATGAGGTGCTATATTTACACCCATTTAAGATGAGGAAGTTGAGGCATTTATACATTTTAACGATTTATTTACTAAAAACAGATTTAAGAATGTTTGAAAGGCGAGGGGAGAAGTCTGGAAAAAAGAGGGGAGAATTCAGAGGTCTATGTGAAGCACCTCCAGTTGGAAAAAAGATAATGCGAAAATCCAAATAAATACCATGAGTACTTTGGGGGAGAGTGTCAAAAGGGAGAGTTGTATTTCCTTCAGAAACTACAGGGAAGAAAGAGAGAGAAATCAATGGCATGAAATTATTGGCAAACAGGGAC
Source organism: Rhinolophus sinicus (assembly GCF_036562045.2). Taxonomy (NCBI): domain Eukaryota; kingdom Metazoa; phylum Chordata; class Mammalia; order Chiroptera; family Rhinolophidae; genus Rhinolophus; species Rhinolophus sinicus. Next base: position 23,619,180 of record NC_133762.1, read on the forward strand.
ACTGAAGGGAGAGGCTTAACGGCCTCTTTGCTTTTGTTTCTTAAATAAATCACAGTGGACGTGGCGATCTGTTGCTCTCAAAGATGTGACAGGGATTCGTGGTTGTGGGAGAACTTAAATTAATCACAAAATAGGTCTTGGATATCGAGGAGAGATTAATCATCTCAGAATAAAGCAAGGATGGATTGTTTCATATCTTTGGGTTACGTTCAAATATGCATCCAACCCCACCAGCATCCTGGAGCCATATGGAATCCTTCCGGATACACCTGGTCACAGAGCCTTCCCCAAAAGGGATGCTCTGAAGTCAGAGCCCACTTCCGATGCTCTGAGATAATTCTCATAGGTCGTCAGCTCTCCTTGCTGCCCTTCGCCTTGCGAATAACACATGACCTGGGATGGTCACCACCTAGTCCTCCCCCTCAGGGCAACTTATTTTTAAGAGTTGCAGAACATGGCCTAAGAATACAATCTTTTCATTTAAAAAAGAACCCCCTCCACGTGCATCACTGACATTATCCAGAACACCACACAGCAGAGGAAAAGAACTCTCTCACTCCCTTCATAAACATGGCAGGATTGTCAAGCTCAGGCATTCTAATGCTCTGTGTAATTCCAGGGAACCTCTATACTTTTTGCTGGTTTATTCCAACACTGTGTTTCTCAAAATGAGTGGGTATAAATAGGAGTTACGATGCTTTTAAAAAATTTCAGGCCCTACCACCAGAATTTCTGATTGTCTGAGCCAAGGTCTATAGTTTAATCCAGCTCCCCAGGTGGACCTTAGATTATGTTTCTGAAAACACTCTTCCACGAGTCCTGAAGAATACGAAATCCTATCCTGAACTGACTGGTAGGAGGCTGAGGGCATGGCTCTAAGAAATTAGCATTAGCAAAAGCCACACTTTCCTCAACCGAAGGAGAAAGGGACTCAGCAGGTTAGAAGGAGAGAGGAGTTTCTGAGACTTTCCTTTCATGAAGTTAGAAGAATTCAAATCAACAAGTATTAGATGGGGGGTCCCTACACACCAGAGATAAAGAGGACGCAGCCCCCATCCATGATCTGTTGGGAGGATACGTGTGGCCCGTGCACGCACACACACAGACACACACAGACACACACACACACACACTCACAAACCATAATTTGGACTATTTGCCCTGATTTTTCAGGCTGCTCATATTTTAGAACTCTGGTTTGTTCTCCCAGACCTGTCACATGACAGGTCCTGATTTGGGTTCCAAAAATGTAGTCAACAAAAGTATGCTACAAGGAAAACTGAGAATACAAACCAAGTCTGCAGAGAAGGGAGAGACCATTAGATACGAGACCCTAATAACGCTAACAGGTGAGGTTGCATTTATTACATGCAAGGTGTTTTTCTCATGAATCCCCACAGTAACCTGATGAAGCAAGTTCCACTATTATATCCATTTTATAGATGAGGAAACTGTGGCACACGAGGTCCTAGTAATTTGCCCAAGGTCACACAGCTAGCATGTGGAAGAGAAGGAACTGAATCCAGTAGGGTTTCCAAGTTCATGATCTCAACCACCACGATACACTTGAAGGCTTCTGAAAATGAGCACACTGGGGCTAGGCCTTGAAGGAAGAGTGGGTTTGGGCAGATGGAGACCAGTGAGAGGAGGGTCACGTCACTGACCAGCACGTCTCTAGTCCAGGTTCTGTGCTAGGCACTGGGAACATGGCAGTGAACAGGATCTACAAGGGAAAAGCAGGAGGGAAGACACAGGCAGAAAACACTCCTGGGACATTTGAGAAAGTGTGAGAAGAGCATGTGTGTGGGGTTAGTGCCAACGGACGGTCAATGGAGATTAGAATCAGACCCTTGGGCATGTGTGGGAAGAGGGACTTTTCTACAGGTACCCAAGTACCTTTAAAGCTGTGCTTCTCAACAGGGCAGGAGTTTGCCCCTTAGGGGACACTGGGCCATGTGGGGAGGTCGTTCTGGTTGTCAAAATGTGGGGAGGTCGGGTGCTACAGCAGTCTAGTGGATGGGGGCCGGGGCTGCTGCTAAACGTCCTGCAATGCACAGGACGGCCCCACAGCAGAGAACGATGGCACCCCAAGTGTCCGTTATCCTGCCCCAAGTGTTGAGAAGGAGAAACTGCTTTAAAGGCTTCTGAGCAAGGAATGACAAGGACAGAAGGGAGCTGAAAAAGGCATTGCAAGTTTTGGGAGGCCCCAGAAGTGGGCTCTGGGTCTGCCAGGCCCGGAAGAGCATCTCATGTCATTGCATCATTCTTGGGCACTACTTCATCGCCCAGGTCTTCCTGCAGTGACTCGACTTTGAATAGCGCCCCCTAGAATGTAGACATCTTTAGCCTACTGTGACTTTGTCCTTTTGCGTTAGGTTGTCGTTACTCCGCTGCTGCCAATAATTAACCTTTGTTTAACAGGAATTCTTCCCTGGAGAAGAGGCTGGCTTCTTTCTCCTCGAACAGACCTCCGCGTGAAGGGTGGGGTTCATCTTCTCCCCAGACAGGCACGGAAATGCTAACAGGACCAGGCAACCGTAATTGCTCTGATGCTTTGCATATTTATGCTTGAGACCTTCGCCTGAACTGTTACTTTAAAAAAGAAGGATCAGTTCATCTTTAAAAGGAGGTGATTGATCGCTGCCAGTCGGGCATTCCTTCATTCTTGGCTTCCTCTTAGCCTCCGTAATAAGTTCTTCACGAACACCAGTCTGCTATTAAAGAATGGTATTCATCATAAGCCAAGCAGAGAGGAGGCAGAATTTGATGGGCACAATACCATAATTCAATCCACAGTGTCCTTTTTGTTCAACTCGATCTGCCGCATCGTTAACATTTGAGGAAAAACACACAAAGACTTTGGTAAATATTAATCAGAAATATGCAGCCCCTTTCCCTCCTCAATTACCCATTACTGGGCACTCCAGGTGATAATGTCCTGCTAAACCTGCTATTTGCTTAAAAGGCAAGTGAAAAGTGCTTTCTGTGGATTGCGTATGTGCTCTCAGCAGCCTAAGTGGTCTGTAACAGTGGGGGAAACTTTCTTCCTTTCTTTCCCCAGCCCTTCGGTGTTCTTCCAGGTCTTCTAGCATCTGAGTGTGAGTTCAGCCCCTGGCTTGACTGCTTTCCTGATGGGTTATAACTTTTGCAGACGTGTTCAGATGACCTGAGACATGCAGAATTAATAGCATGTGTGCCCAATGGCCAACATACCCAGCCGTCCACGGATCACGGCACCTCTGTAGGGGGCAATCTCTTTGAACTCAGAAGTCTGTTTCCTTCCACTTCAGATCTCATCAGACCATGCAAATTGCCATCAACCTTCCCACACTGGCTGAAGCGGGTCTAAGTCACCCTCTCCCTCGTTATCAGTGAAGTCATTAAAAGTCCATCAGATCAATTGGGCTTTGACATAATATTAAAAATGTTCTTGGGTGAAATCTATTTCTCCACTCCTATAACTGGTGTAAGTTCAAAAAGACTCATAATGAAATCTTGTCCCATCTGTGTCAGCTCCTCAAGTTAACAATGAATATTAAAATCTGGATGGCAGGAGCTGGATTCATCATGGAACATCAAAATCTCAACCCGAAAGGCCATGAGATCCGCTAGCTTCACATAAACAGCAAATATTCAATCTGACCATGAAGAGGTCAGGGCCAAGTCTCCATCACACGCTTCCTAGAGGCCAGGTCAGTCTAGCTATAAAGCAGAAATGATCGGCAACAGAGTGGAGAAGCGAGATGATTTTTAACTAAGTTTTTCATTGTGCTGGAAGCTGAAGTTATTCGATACCTCTATCCCATCCTATTTCAGAACCAGGCTGAATCTCTGCTTTTCCTAGAAATTGGATAAAATGTTTTCCTCAAACAAGGTCTTCTTGGCTTCCTTTAGACATTGTGTCTTTCATCAATAAAAGCAATCCGTGCCTAAGTATGTATTAGGCATTTGGCATGTTTTAATCTTGTGAAAGGGCCATCTATGGACTTTCCCTTAACGGTACTAGCAGAGGGCTTTTTGGTTTTTTTTCTGAGAACTCTTTGGTGAGTTTGCAATCTGCTGAGCATTTGAGAAATAAAGATAGAAGAAGTAGACCCCAAAGATACCCTGTTTTGCTTAGATACAGGCAAATCGACAAAAGAATTATGCTTTTCAATATACTTGGGAGGTCTAATTCTTGCATAACAGCTTGTTGTAAGGTTACTTCTTTCCACTCTTATATGTGAGATGTTGGACCTTCCACACCAGGGCTTTTGAACTTGTTCTGTACTTGATTCATCGTAAGAAACATATTTGATATTACGAACCAGTATACATGTGTTTATCTGTATAAAGAAACTATTATTTAAAAAAAATTACTTCCCTTTCTACATCCAAGGTACTTAGATGTATTCTATTCTGCTCTATTCTATTTTCTTTAAATGTTGGTCATAACTCACAAAATTGATTGGACTAATGGGTCTTGATTCACAAGGTGAAGACCAGTGTTCTATCCTAAATTACATGACCTGCTCAACTCAAAACCCAAGAGGTAGTCTGCATTCTAGCATAATTACTTGTTTACATATGGATTACCATGGTGTGGGGGGGGGGCACTTATGAAGTATTTGTGTAATAGCAGCATTTAGAAACACTAGTGTAGACCCAAAACACGTTTGCAGTTAAGAAAGTGGTAGATACCCTCTGAGTTTTACGCAGGTTGTTTCTACTGCCTGTCAATTGTATCCTTCACTATTCACGGTTTTATGATAAGAATTCCTTCCGTCCCTTCCTCCCTCCCTCCCTTCTTCCCCCTCTCCCTTCTTTCTTTTCTTTCTTTTTAAAACAATGCATGCCAGGTCTCCATGACAAAAAGTGAAAAGTAGAGTCATCTGTCAGAAGGATTCCAAATATACAGATGGTTGGCTTCCTGTGGTAGAAACAATGACCGCCCCGCCCCCAACTTGAGTCACTTCTAATGCAGATGTTTTGGCATGATGCAAATAGAGCTTCAGGTGGGGGAATTCGGATGATATTTCTGGAGCTAAAGCTGCACACATATTGTCCATTATTTATCTAATATGGAAAATCAGTTCCCATCAAAATGTGATTCTAGAGGAGATTTCTCATTGCCTGGAAGATTAGGTTCTGGAAATTTGCCATAACACCATTAGGTATGGAATAGAATTTGGGATAATGTAGGTACATCTTGGAAAGCAGCCACGAGATTTAGTTATTTATGATTGCAAAAAGATGCCTTCATGGGTTGGTTCAACAATGAGGGCAACTTTCTAATGAGGTTCCAAAAGAGGTTATTTTCAAACTGAAAATAAAATGTAATAACTTCAAAATCGTAATCAATATTCACATATCTGGTTCACACACTTGACTTTAACTTCTTTTTTTCACGTAAGATGAAACGCCTGAACCTCATCACGGATATGACCCCTACAGGAAATTCAATAGGAAAACTATTTGAAACTCCGCGTTGCCAAAACAAATTGATGATGAATTTTTCAGCTCAGTCCTTGGATAGAATTACAAAGCATATTAGCAAAAGAAACAAAAGAGGTGATTACAATATGATTCGACAGAAGATAGTAAAAAAGAGGAAGAAAGTCAATTGAACCATGCTATTGAACCTTTAGAGGGTGGGAAGCTATTGTTTCTACAAACTCTCAGAAAGACAAGAATAAACTGAAGTTGGGTTAAGTTAAAATTTTGCCTTAATTGTACTCTTTGAACATCAAAAATACAGACATTTTAAAATGCAGAACATTTTCCAGGTTTCAACCCAGAAGAATGATGAGATATTAAAAGTCCTTACGATTTGCAAGGCAATAAGGAATAAATTGATGTAAGTGATAAGAAAAAAATCATCCCTCCCCTTTTTCATTATTAATGACAAAATATTATTAAATCAATAATTTTGGTGATGATCTGAACAGGTTATTAAACATCATGAATTATTAACCTAAAAGTTGATCAGAGCTATGGAAATAATTCAAGTTAATGAGAATCTTTGGATTTCTAACGAAAATGCCCAGTCACTGACAAAACATCTCTGTTAGAATTTTTGGAACATGAAAAAGCAGAGACCACAGATGTCCTTAAGGAAGAGAACAATATTCCTTGTTGGATTACAGGAAATTAAAAAATCAGATATCCATGATCAAAAAATAATGGGAGAAAAAAATAGAACAAGTAAAAAGTGCCAATGGCTATAGGGTACTTGGTTCTCCTGCCCTTCCCCCCAATTAATATCCCACCAATTGTTTTGGAAACCTCAGAAAATTGGGAGACAGCCATGGATTTGTCAGTGCTGGGTGTGCCTCTGGCGAGGGGAGCTGGGCATAAAGCAATTAGTCAGGGGTTCTTGGCCAACAGTAGCACTATCTGTTCTAATTACTTTGCCTTGAGCAAGGTGTGTGTGGACGAGTATTTTGTCCAGGGGTTATACAATAAAAGGCAGTGGAATGCGATTTAATTTAGAAAGGACAAGGAGAGCAGAGCGAAAGGTTGGGGGTGGGGTGCCACGCAGGCAAAGAGGTCTGATGGGCTTAGACCCTTCCACGAAATCACAGTTGCCATCGCTGAGAACGTTGACACAAACAAACCACGGATCCCGGCTGTCAGAGAAACTGAAGGCAAACAGATGCCCCATCGCTCTCTCTTTGCATACCTTCTCCACTGCAGGCTTCCTGCTAAAACAGGATCCTGCCAAAAGGCATTATCCTGTGGCAGCATTTCCCAATATTAAAGTGACTCCATTATTGAAGAGTTTAATGACATGTACTTTTTTTTTTTTTTTTTAACCGTTTAATGCAGTGTCAGCCATGAAGGCTCATGGAGGAAAGAAAAGCCACAGCCAACAAGGGATTCAGACTTTTGCAAACCCAGACAGGTGGGTCTGGCTCTCGGCAGTGGCTGGAAAGCAGGAATGAAGAGGAGATCCCTTCTTTAGAAATGAAGGGGGGAGTGCATTTGAGACAGTGTGCAAAGAGGTTAAGAGGGCTGGCCCTGGGATGAGAGTACAAATTGGGGCTCCATCTTTTACTATCTGTGGGATCTCAAGCACGTTACCTAATCTTAGCGAGTCTCCAGGAATAATAGCATACGCTCACAAGTGCAGCCTATGTCAGCTGCCTAGTATTCATTCACTCAGCAAACACTAAGTGGTCCCTTCTATATCCCCTTCCCTGTTGTTCCACAGAGATCTTGGCTATTATGACCTTTACAGACTACTCGGGGGACACGACAATAAAACAACAACAAAAACTACACACAATATTTTCCAACAGTAATAAGCACTACTAATAAAATAAAATGGAATTTGTGATAGCACGTGATCAGAAGGGGTACATGTTTCATTTCAGATGTGAAAGATGAGGGAAGGTTTCCCTCTGGAGGTCAAATCTTAGCTGAAATTTGGAGAGCGGATAGCTGTTGGAACAACGAAAAGGGTAGACAACTATGCTAAGATGAGAGAACTGCAAAAGCAAAGGCTCTCCGTCAACGCTGGAAGATGATGACGATGATAATAATGATTGTGATTTTTATTATTAAATTGGGGGTTGGGACATTCAAGAGCAGCTCCTATGAGAAAGCTGCCTCTGAGGGAGGCAGCCGCGTCGTTCCCAACTTGCCCTCACTCAAAGGTGCTGCTCGTGAGTCCTCCCTCGTCCAGTGGGTGCTTAGTCAAAAGGCATCATTTCCTTATTTCTCAGAGTCATTGGGGAGGGGGAAGCCATCCATTTACCCTGGAGACTAGAATTATTTGTAGGACCACGAGATGGCATTGGAGGTGGTCCAAGCATATAGGCAAAGACTCACTGGCAGTTAAATCATGCTAAGACGTAACAGTAAGTAAATATGCCCAGAGAGGGGATTTTAGCCATCCAAGGACACAGAAAAACCACAATGCTGGCCTCAAAACTGCATTCCTCATATATCTAACCCATGTTCTTATGCTATAGGATAAACGAAATAAATCAAGAGACTCTGGGGATACATCAGGAATAAGCCTGCAATAAATTAGGTTAAACTTCACTTGTCAGTGCCTTGCTTGGAAACTTCACTTTTTTTTTGGGGGGGGGGAATTAAAAAATATTATTGAATGCTCTGGAGATGTGGCAGGAACTGAGGGGGAAATTCTCCCCGGAATTTCTACCTAATTTTTGAGGAGGTCAGATAATTGAAGACAATTTAGTTTCATGGAGATTCGTCATGTGTTGGATTCAAATGGGATAAAAACTTTCTTTCCTGCACATTAAATGTTTATAATTTTATTAATTTAAAAATGGTATGCAGCTGCTCTTCACAGTCGACTTGAGTCTTCGAATTACTCATTTCTAGCACAGCACACAAAGCAAGCACTAAATAAATATTAGTTGAATGAATAAAGAATGAATGAAACGACTTGGAATCCCACAAGTGTGTAACTAGTTTTTGGAGTGTTTTCTGTGTGCTAAATGCTTTGCACAGATTACCTAAGACGTAACCTTTACTATATTTTGTAGATAAATGAGCTGAGTCTGAATGTTCAACAATTAACCAATATTTATTAAGTCCCAACCATGCGCCAGGCACACAGAGCTAGTCAGTAGCCATTTAGGTTTGTCTGATCCAATTTCTACGCTCTTAACCAGAAGTCTCTGCTGGTCCTGGATGGAGCATGTTGGAAGCCAAGTTTACCAGACTCTAAATCCAATTTAGCTTCCCACTGATTCCAGGGAGCAGCAGTGTCAGGAGGACATGGGAAAATCAAGGATTCTCTCTGTCTGCATCCCCATCAGCAGCTAGATCTCATTTCTGCACACCCATGCATGTGCGTCTAAACAGCTACCCTCGTCATGGTCTGACCTATGTTTTTCATTAAATCTAACAAGCATTTTCATTACAACATGCAGGCCAAGCTTTAGAGCAACGATTTTCCATCTGGTAGCCAGACATTAGGACACATTTTAAGCAACTAACTGGACACGCTGCATGGATCCCTTGGGCCAGATTGAAACTGGAAATAGAATAAGTGTGATCTGGGAGTCTTGAGGCAGCAATTCTGGGCTGAGAGATAAAGGCCAGAGGAGATGGGACGCGCTCCCACTCTGCTTGCTCAGGAAATTCGAGTTGCTAATAACAGCCATGTGGGCATTATATCTGGCCTTGGCTCAGGTACCTCAAACTTCTTCCTTGACGGATTGGGCAGCACCCCTTGATTTTCATTGGGGGAAATCATGGGACCAGCCTTGGGGAATAAAATGTAGCAAGAGAATTATGATTGCCCCCAGATGGTCATCCGAGTAGGTTTAAATCAATGGTTTTTGACCAGGTGCAATTTTGTCTCCTTCCCCTCCCCTCAGGGGGTATTTGGCAATGTCTAGGAACATTCTGCAGTTGCTGGTGACACCTAGTGTAGAGAGGCTGGGAATATGACTATACATCCGGACAGTACCCGACCCCGTATGGCCCCAAATGTCAGAGTGTGAGGTTAGGAAAACCTGCTTTGAATGATGATGACGATGATGATGATATGAAGACGATGATGACAACCAATTAGAGCTTCTATTCACGGAGCGATCGTCTCGGGCCGGCCTCTTTGCTACACAGTTGTCATTCATCATTTAAATCTCACAGGAACTCCCCAACTGCCTTTATTGTATAGGGGGAAAACAGAAAACGCGGCGTGTGGGGGTGTGCTGAGATCTTAAGCAACCTGCCCAAGGTCACAGACCAAGAATGTGGCAAAACTGGGATTCAAACCCAGAACTTCCTGACCCCAGGACTTTTAAACACTAGACCACACTGCCTGGTTTCACTTCTGCTGACAGGTCTGGCACAGCGACTCGGGGTTCTGAAGACCTTCCCTTCTGGAGAAGGTGTGTGCCAGTGAACATTTCGAGTCCTCTGCCGAAAGACTGTCATCCAACCCTAGAACCTGCTCCTTCCCCTTTTTATTTTCTTTCCTGGTGAATGATGAATTAAAAACTTTCTGCTACCACTCTCAAGCTGTAACCAGTAGACAGTGGTTCTCAACCCAGGTGATTTAGGCTCTCGGGGGACATTTTTGGTTGTCACAATCTGGGGTGTGAAGGGAAGGGAAAAACTACTGTGGTTCCCCGAAAATAAGACCTAGCCGGACCATCAGCTATAATGTGTCTTTTGGAGCAAAAATTAATATAAGACCCGGTCTTATTTTAATATAAGACTGGGAATATAATATAATACAATACAATATAATACCAGGTAATATAATATAGTATAGTATAATATAATATAATATAATATAATATAATATAATATAATATAATACCAGGTCTTATATTCATTTTTGCTCCAAAAAATGTATTAGAGCTGATGGTTTGGCTAGGTCGTATTTTCGGGGAAACACGGTACTAGCTCCTAATGGATAGGGGCCAGGAAGGTTGCTAGAGCTTTCATAAGGCCCAGGATGACCCCCACAGCAAAGAATTATCTGGCCCCAAACATCAATGGTGCCAAAGTTGAGAAACCCTGCAGTAGAAGCAAAGTGGAAAATTAGGCCTTGGAGAGCAAGTCAGCTTTTTATATCGTGGAAATTAGTTGTTGTTGTTTTGTCCTGTCATCCATTCACTCCGCTTCTGATCATCGATAGCTCTGATCTTAACAATAGCTCTGATCTTCACTCAGAGCCCACGTCCTTCTGACTAGGTCCCTCCCAGCTCCCGGATGGCATGTGGTAGACTTATCGGAGCATCCCAAATCTCCAGCAAAAGTGATTGGCTGGGTCTGACACCAGCACAGCCAATCAAATGTTATGAGACAGTGACTGGAGCTTCTGAGAAAGAGGCCAGATCCTTGAGTCTGGACTTACTCATGAGGGGCTATGGAGCTGGGGCGGCTGACGGCCATCTGGTCAGCATGAGGAGAGAGACCGCCTCAAGATGGAGACAACATGGCAGAAGTAAACCAGAGCAATGTACAGAAGGAAACAAAGCCTTTGATATAATTTGGGGCCTTGAACTAGCAATACCCGAAGCTGGTTTAGCCTGGACTTTTGATTTGCACAAGCCAGTAAAGTGCCAAATTGTGGAAGCCATTTCGTGTTGTATTTTCTGCCTCCTGCAACCAGAAGAGGCCTAAGTGATACCCCTCACCTTGAGGGGAATGATAACACAAATGACTTTCACTGAAAAACAAAACTAAAAAGGTATCTGCAAATTCCTCTGCCTCCTGTACAAGAGATTTCATAATGCAATATGTAAATCTGGGGAAAACTCTGGAAGGCAGAATTTTCCTGACAACAGGATATCTAACTGAACAGCCACCGGCTATTCATAACATACGAAAAAGCTGGCAGCCCTGATTTCTGGAAGTCAGGTACAGAGAGCTGTAGGTTTCATCTGTCTTGTCAAGAGTCGAGGTGTTCTGGGAGAGCGGCAGCATTTCTGACGCTTGTTACAATGACGTCCGTGATGCAGTTGTTCATGTCAGAATCTCAGGCGGCTCGTGTGCCAACTGAGCAAGAGGATGCCAGGCAGAAGCACAGCCTGGCGGGAAAAGGCCCATGCATTTACTCGTGGGTCAATTTGGGAATAGTACTGGGAGTCAACGAAAAGATCTTCTATGGAGAAAACGTTCTAATGCGCACAGCGTTTGGCACCCACGTATGGCACATTCAGCAGCTGCAGAGTCTAGCAGACACCACGATTCCCACAGTGGGGCTCACACACCAGACATGGCAAGCAAGATGTTTGTAGGGGGTCTTTGAGCGAATATTTAAACAAAATCTTAATAGTTATTACGTTGTTAATGAGAATGGAAGTAAAAACACACTAGCATATCAAACATAGGATTTAGTTAACGTTCATCGCTTAGTACAGGGGTCAGCGAATGTTTCCTATAAAGGACAAGAGTGTAAATGTTTTCAGATTTGTGAGTCAGTCTCTACTCAACTGCTCAGATCTGCTGTTGTGTGAAAGCATCATCACCAATACAGTAATGAATGGGTGGGCATGGCTGTGTTACAATAAAACTTTATTTACAATAACAGGTGGATGGTCAAATTTGGCCAGAGAGCTGTAGGTTGTTAATCCCTGGCTTAATAGGCAATGAAATAAAACAGAAAATGAGCAAAAAATTTAAAAAAATACTATACAAGTGGTAAAAATCATGAAGTAGGTTTAAGATGGCTGAAGATTGGTGAACTCTGTTTTGGGTCCTATTCCTTCAGTATTATTCACGATGATGATAATGATAGTGATAAATCACTGAGTTATTCTTTGATGTAGCATGTGTTATTTGAGTGTTTATAAGTGTCAGAACACTGTACAAAACGCCGTGATTTCAATTGGGAATAAGACAGTTATGGTCTGTCCCTGACTAATTTTGCTAAGAGTTCGGAAAGAAATAGTTATTGACAGGAGACTAATGAAGGCTTTTCTGAGGCGGTAACATATAAGCAAACACCTAAAGGATGAGAAGAAACCAGCCTTGAGGAAAACTAGGGGACGAGCATTCTGGAAAAGATGGGAAAGAATGTACACAGGTCTTGAGGTATGACAGGCCTCCATGTGCTGCTGGGGGACAGCCTGCAGGGAGAGTGGAGGGTGCAGAACCCCCGTGCTGGGGAAGCGAGCACAGGCTGCAGGAGCCCGGGTGGAAGACATGGGAATCTCAGAAAGGCTTAACGCAGAAGACGGAGGGGCTTGAGCCAAAGTCTACGCTAAGAGCACTCGTACTCCTTTGTGCAATGGACAGGAGGGCGAATGATAGGCAAGAGATTTTCATCCGAAAACCACAGCAACGATAGCATCTACCGTTGGATGAGAGCTACTTGTGTCAGATCTGTGCCAGTCGCTTTGAGCGTTACTCATTATATTCTCCCACTAACCCATCGAAGGGGGTATATATAATTTCCATTTTACGAAAGAAGAAACTGGCAAGCTGAGAACAACATTAAGATGGTCAGGTACTCACATCTGCTGAGCATGACAGTCAGGATGCGGCCCAGGTCTGTATGATTCCAAGGGTCAAACGCATACCTTGTATTTCAGGAATTGGCCAAGGCCTGAATCTGGCCCACTACTTGTTTTGTAAATAAAGTTTTATTGGAAAACAGTCGTGGCGATTTGGTTGCAGTCCATAGCTGCTTTCCAGCTGAGTAATTGCTACAGAGACCATATTAACCTGCACAGCCAAAAATATATACTATCTGGCTCTTCACAAAAAAAGTTTTCTAAGTCCTGGTCTATGCTATACTGACGTGAAATTCTTTCTGGCCAATTAGAATGTCTAAAATGTACACGATATGACTAAGATATTTTATCATCAGTTTCACTGTCCCAGAATGTCATTTTTCCCACTGCTTCTCAGATCCTTTCCCCACTATATTCTCATGCAGTATTTTATTTTAACTCAGGACTTAAAAATGCTTTTTAAAAAAACACACGTAACAATATACAAATTATAACTGGGAGAGAAACGTTTCCAAGAAGTGTTTCGGAAGGAACTCATGACACAGCACACGATAATCAGCATCATACGAGGGAATATAATTTCCTTTTTCCCATGGCTAACGTCTATCCCCCAGGTGATGCCTTGTTTGCTAGTCTGCCTTGAGGGAAAAATAGACTAGCAACCCACACACTTTTTTTGTCAGGCATGTTAGCATCAACAACTAACACAAGAAGACTCAAACTGATGGATGAAATTCCACCTGGTAGCTTGGGCTAAGGTAGAGAGTGAGTTCTGGCTCTGAATCATGGCAGAAGCTTCAGTTGCCACTTACTTGACTCAGTTTACATATCAACGAAATGGGTGTGACTACACAGAATGATCACTAGGTTGGCTTCCGATTCTACGAAGGTCCTCTGTATATAGAATTAGAGTTGACGTCAAGAGCCTCTCCCTTGGGGAGCCAACAGAAACACGGGTGTTCACACTCTCAGAACATTTGAGCTGCACAATAATGAAGTGCTTTATCCCCACTAGAAACACTGTGTCTGTAACAACAGTGACTCACTTCCTCCTGCAAAGGGAGTTGTGAGGTTTTCGCTTTATCAAAAATCCAAGTTAAGGGAATGGAAGGATCTTCCAATGAAAGTGACAGCTTTACACCTAAAATATAATGATAATTGCAATATTTAACGAGAAAAATCAAAATATAAGTGGACTATTTACATGGCAGGCAAATTTTAAATATGATTTCAATGACCTTTTGAACAAAGCAACTTGAATCTGTCTGTGGCTTTGTTCTCACCTGGCCTGGCATTCCACATCCGGGGTGAAAGCCTGGGAGGGAGACACAGGCTTCAGAGACAGGCCTGGTGGTGACATGATTCCGTTCAGGGGACCGTGTCTTGCAAGCCTCAGCAAATCTGCAGGTCCCTCATCAACGCTGTCATTATATGAGCACCTCCCGTACTATTAGTCTTTCTTTAAATAAACTCACTTCTTAAATACATGTATTTGAACAGTCAATTTTATATCAGGACCGACAGTAAAAATCCAGCGATAATAGCTAGAAAATTGCCGGTTTGATTTGGCCCTCATTTTATATGAATATTACACATTACAATAAACACGTGACAATTAAACTGTTAAGAAGTTTATCTGTGTACCATTGAAAATGCCACTGTGTACGCTTCCAAAATACTCTCCTAAGGGACTCTGAAAATTCCTACATGTAAACATTTTATTTGCTATGGTAAGCATTGTATTTGAATTAAATATTAAATGGTATCAAGTGTGTATGCGTGTTTTGGTAGATGAAAACATGACATGTTTAAAACAAACCAGCAAACGAAAAGTGGCGTGAAGCTGCAGAGGGAGTCCATGCTGTCTGCAGCCGAGGGCTGTGCAAACACAGCATTAGTGACTTATTACCTCAAACCAGAGGCCAGGCAAAGCCTTTGTTTATTCTGTAAATCCACGGCGGACTCGTTGCCGTAAGTTGTCTGAAAATGCCGAAGAAGCCACCTAGAGTGCACCTGCGCTGGCGGGCTTGGAGTCCCCGGAAGCAAGCTGCTCTCAGGCACGCAGGCAGGGAGGGAGGTTGGCACCTCAATCTTACAGAGCTGCTCCCCGTTCCCGCCCAGGCCAAGGCTCCTGGCTGCGATCTGCTGCTTAAAATCTTTCCGTTGGAAGGAACCCCTCGTTGTGTATCATGGCCTGCAAACACCTGCACACCTGTCCTCGATGGTCTCATCCCACCTGGGTGCGCCCTGCTCACCAATCCCAGACGGAGGGGCCTTCTCTGGGGTCCTGGAAGTTCCCATCTTCCTCTGCAGGGCCTTCCATTCACGGGAAGGTTCTTTCTGTGCTCGTCATCTGGACAGATTATTCTCACTCTTTGGGGTTCATCTACAATGTGACCTCATCGGGGAGTTCTCACACAGCCCCCAGCCTACGATCAGGCATGTTACCTTCATAGCTTTCATCACTGTCTGA
Organism: Rhinolophus sinicus; assembly: GCF_036562045.2. NCBI lineage: Eukaryota > Metazoa > Chordata > Mammalia > Chiroptera > Rhinolophidae > Rhinolophus > Rhinolophus sinicus. The sequence goes on from NC_133762.1 coordinate 23,634,585, forward strand.
AAAGTGTTACTTATTTCCTTATGGTTGATGTCAGTTTCACCAATGGGGCGGTGGGCTCCTCAAGGGCAAAGTTTTTCTTGGTCACTTAACACAGGCACATTTCACTCTCTGGTGTTTTCAAGGACATTTCTTTAACATACAGTTTTTTTTTCCATTTCCTACATAACAGTGACATTTGTAAACCCGCAGTTTGCTGCGTACTATGAGACTGTAATGATGTCTATATTCAATTGTTTTTGTGTGTGTATGTGCTTTCTAAAGTGAAAGGCATTTATTTGTATAGAGACTGCCTTTTAATCAAGCCCTTCAGTATAATTTATGTTTTTATAATTTGCTTGCTCTTATAAATGCTTTGTACGTAAAAATGTTCTTTGGGGTATTATAGAGAACACTTGTTTAACCTTATAAAGTGGAACCATAAGCTTTTAATTTTAGGAAGAATTAAAGGTTAAGCTTATACAAAATAGTAGATTTAAGTAAACTTCATATTAGCCAAGAGCAGGATATATTCTACAAATGTTATTATTTTGAACGAAGAATTAATGTTGAGTATTCCCAAATTATGTTTTAAGTATTTGATATAATTTGTCAAAAGCATTTATTTTCAATGTTTCTTTAAATTTTAAACAAGGTTTGTATTTAAAATGTCAAAAAAAACAATGTTATCCTCTGTGCCAAGCACTGTACCTGGTACATAACAGAGGTCCTATAAGGATTTGCTGAATAAATGAATGGATTTACGAAGACTGGCTTTCCACGTCCTGGAAAAATCCTGATGCACTGCTTCCCATTCTGGCACAAAACGTGTATTCCCTTTTCAGTTTATTTGCCTGCCTGGAAGTTAAAGAACTCTGTTAACAAAAAAAACAAAAAACAAAAAAAAAAAAAAATCCTATTCCTATACCTGTCACTGCTGGGTTAAACAAGCTCACTTATTTTTTTTTTTTCTCCGTGTGGGTTTCGCTTGGGCCCCACAGAGATGCCACGTATGTTTTATGAGCTAACATTTGTTTTAGACACTTTGGCCCATTGGACATGATCTTGTAAGCCTGAACTCTCAGCTGACATGCTGTTGAACATAATGGGGAGATTTAAAAAGGTATCGCCGAGGAGTAGAGTGGATTGTGGAATGCCGGGGGCAAGAGGAGGAGGTTGAGATGAGCCACAGAAAGCTTCCCGCCGTTCTCGCTGGCAGTCCTGGGGCTGTTCCTGTGATGTGCCATCTCACCGTGTCCTTCCCAAGCCAGGCACAGGATGCAAACAACCTGATCGTTTTCCTGGGAACTCCGTGCTCCTAATTAACCCGGAAGCTGAAGAGACACCTTTCCCAAACAGAGCTGGAAACCGGTCTAGGTTGAGTGGTATGGGGGTGTCTCTGAGTGGCTGTGGGGTATCCTGGGTAGAATCCACAGGCCTCGGAAATTCCAGAACACGCTCTTCCTCTCAGCTAGGGTCTTCAATTAATTACGGAAGCTAAGTTGTTGCCGGGCATAAATCAGGCATTGAAAAAATGCCATAGCTGAATCCATAGTGGAATTCACGTGGGGGCAAAGGGAAGGTTTTAAGGGTTTCTGAGAGCCATAAAAATCTCCATTTAGATAGAAATATTTTTAAAAAATGTATTTAGTTATTCATTTGCACTTTGGGGGCAAAGTTGTCAATTGGGCAGAACAAAGCCACCTACAACTGGGCATTTAAAACCCGTGCGCAGTTAACACCAGTGGGATGAAGGGTTACAATGGAAAGCCTCAATCTGATTCAAATCAAACATTCATTCAATGCCAATTCTGTACTAAGGCTCCAAGGGCAGAAACAGGACTGTCGTTTAGGTCCTTGGATTTTTCCTTCATAGAGCTCAACAAAATTATTCATTGCAGATTCCTGCTGTGGTGATTTCCTTAATGTCTACCCACCCCCACCCCCACCCCTAGACTGTAACCTCCATGAGGGCAGAGATGTGTTGGTCTTGTTCACTTTTGAATTCCCAGAGTCTAATCCAGTGCCTGGCACATAGGAAGTTCCCAAGAGAAACTTTAAATGAATCAAAGTAAGCCCCGGTACCTGCCCTCAAGGAGCTCCCTGCGCCGTGGGAAGCACCTAAGAAAGTAAGGGGACAGCAGTAAGTGACGAGGCTCAGAGCAGAATTGTGTCCGCGATGTTATGAGACAACAGAGGAGGAAGCTCGATCCGCTGGACGAGACGGGGTCATGGATGCTTCCAAGAGGGGCTGAAGTCTAAGTGAATTTGAAAAGGTAAAGCCCGACTGAGGTAACAGTGTGGGAAGGGCCTGGAAAAGCATTTTGTTCCTTTTCCTGGAGCTTTAGTCTGACCAATACCCAGGTGGCCTATTATCAGAATGGCAGGTGCAAAGTCTCTGGCCAAGTCAAATGCCAAAGGGATTTACCTGTCCTCAGGTAAATCCAGCCGGAAGAGAGAGAAGTAAGCCGCGAATCAGTTCCCTGCTCTATGCTTCTTCCCTACACATTTGTGGTGTCATCTGTTAGTTGTTATCACTTACTTCCTTTGAAGCAGGTTACTCTTCCTTAAGAGCCAAAGAACCTTGATTGATTCAAGTTGCAGGGACTCACCGCTGCCTGACCATGACCAAGATTCCAAGAGACTAAAAGACATGGTCACCTGCAAGGCTACTGGTGCCAGACTGAGAAGTCAGGACAAATAGCTGGAGACCAAAAGTCATGGACTGAATGAGGTCCCCCAAATTTATACATTGAAGTCTAGTCCCCAGTGTGATGGAGGTGGGGTCTTTGGGAGGTGATTAAGTCTGAGGGTGGAGCCCTCGTGATGGGATTAGTGCCCTTATGAGAAGGGGCCACGGAGGCTAGCTCGCCCTCTTTCCACCCAGTAAAGATACAGTGAGAAGCTGGCCGCCCGCAGACCAGAAGAGAGCTCTCACCAGAACCCAGCCATGCTGGCAACATGATCTTGGACATGCAGCCTACAAAACTCTGGGAAATAAATGTCTGTTGTTGATAAGCCATGCCATTCTTGTTTGTTTGTTTATAGCAACCCACACTGACAAAGACAAAAGCTTAGGCCACATGCAAAACAATCCCAGGCCTTTGGAGGCATGCTGGCCACGTTCATTTTAGCTGGAGAGAACTTTGAGGGGCTCTTGTGAAGGGCTGCCTGGTTTGTGATCCAATGCGTGTAGCTGGGTTACTGGAATCCCACCACTGCCGATTCAGTCTCACACTGGGAGTTCCATGGGCCATTCAGGGAGAATTTAAGGAGTCCTAACTCAGCAGTGCCCATGGCCTTGTAGCTAATCAACCTTTTTGCCCCTGAATGCTAGGGGACACAGTGATTAAGAACATGAGCTCTGGACCCCATGGGTTTGAATCTGAGCTTTGCTATGTACCCTGGGAAATTCCTTGCCCTCTGTTGGGGGACTTCATTTTCTCATCTATGAAATGGGAATAATAAAGTAACACCTAACGTATAATGTAGAATAAGTACTTGACATAGGGTCCAGCACATAAAGTAAATGCTCACCAAGTGAGAGCATTGAACATGCAGGTTTTGTCTTATTTTAGAAACCAAGACACTCCCACCATCTAGTCACTCGTGGATTTGTTCCCCAGGTGTCCACTGATAGCCGGGGTCACACTCGGGATTCTCCCACAAGCAAAAGTTGTAACTAATGGTGAAATACCTGTTGTTACCACTTAACAGACCCACTGTGAGCCGGCCCAGGGCTCCATTGTTCATATATATGATAAAGCAGGCATTATTATCCCATTTTAAAGGAAAGCAGACTCAGGCCTAGAGGGAGGTCACATCTTCCATAAGATCTAAAAATCTAGTAAATGGTAATTAATGTTTATTGCAGGAAAAATCAGAAATTTATAGTCTCAATAATATGCTATAGCACACGCTAAATATTAGTTCAAGCCCTGCTTTTTGTCTTGATAAAAAGGCATTTGTTTAAGAAGAATGTGACGTGGGATTGACTTCTGATTTTAAAATATAGCATAGATGCTTAGTAGGTGCTGGAAGGAAGGAGGAAGGAAGGAAGGAAGCAAAGGAAGGAAGGAGAACAAAGGAAGGAATAAGAACAAAAGAAGAATTTAATAAAGTAAATTTTTAAACATGAAATTAAGAGTTCATCTTGCTCAAAAATACAGGCTTACCTATAATCAGGATATATCACCCTAACCAAACAGTAGACGTTTAGTCAACAAATTTGTCATTTGTTCTCTATATGGACAACGGCACCATTCAGATTTTAGCTAATGACATATTCTTAGGTTGCATCTCAACATAGTTCATGCAAAATAGTGAAAGTCTTAGTGGAAAAGAAAAACAAAATGAAGTCCACTTGAATGTATATATTGATTTAAATGCTTAATAATTCCAGCACAAAAATAATTTTGAGTTCTTTGCAATTTGTCATAAAGAAGTTTAACCAATATATAAACACTTGTCATGTTTCCAGGGCCTGAAATTTACCAGAATGATTGAAATAAACATCGTTAGAAGAAGTCCTGTGTATCTCACCATTCTTTCTTTTTCTAAATTGTAAGATTTTGGTAGTTATGAAGGTGATATTGTTACTTATGATAAATGTGATTAATGTTTATTCTGTGGCAGGCATTATGAAAAACACCTTACCTATATTATGTTATTTAATTTTTAATAATAATTTATTAGTTTTTTTTAAATCAGAGAAGTCTCAAGAACAAAATAATAGAAAAGCCTATGATTTCACCTGAGATCATTCAAAAGACATTAAACAATGAAAGTAGAAAGAAAAAGGACATTAAATGCTTATGGCTGAAAAACTCAAATAGAATGATAAGAAAAGTTGTTTAAAAAAAAAAAGACATTACAGCAACACCCTGTTCCTTCTTCCCAATAATAACTACTGCAAACTGGAGGTTTTCACGATTCCTTCCAATAGTAAAAAGAAACAAAATTCCGTACCATCTCTTTGGATTCTCATCTTCAGCACAATCCTGTGAAGCAAGTACTCTGGCTGAGTCTGATGCATCGATGAGGAAACTGACTCTTTAATCAGGTAAGTAATTTGCCTAATGTCTCAGAACTGGTCAAAATGACAGGAACAGGATTTGAACCACATTTATCTGACGGAAAATGGATCTTTTCATCAGGGAAATCTCATCGGGCTTTGTGATATGGGAAGCCATAAAAAAGAAGTAGATATGGTGACGAAGACACCACCAGCCTAGCTCATATGGGACACACCAATACCATTCTGAGGCTTCAAAAGAATTTTTGGCAGATGCCAAATACAGGAGACTTAATTTGGAGACTACTTACAAGCTGAAATAACGTACCAGGCTTACAAATACAGATGTTCTCCCACTACGATGGGGTTATGTCCTGATAACACCATCATAAGTGGAAAATATCCTAAGTCAACAATGCATTTAATCCACCTAACCTACGGAACATCAGAGCTGAGTTTAGCCCGCCTTAAACGCGCTCAGGACACTTACCTTAACCCACCATTGGGTACAATCACCTAAGACAATGCTTATTCTATAACAGTGTCGGCTATCTCATGTAGTTTATTATGTGTATCATTTTTGCACCATCATAGAGTTGAAAACCACATGTCAAACCATCGTAAGTCGAGGACTGTCCATAAATTTTTATTTACTTGCTAACAAGTAAGTAAACATTTTTAGGGAAGATAACATTATGAGACCACTCAAGCAAAAAAAAAGTTGATATATACATTTAGGGGCAAGTTGACAAACACAAAAGCATAGTATTCAATGACATGGTTATGGCAGGGTTATGGCACAGATGCCTCACTGTAAATGCAAACAGTACAAAATTCAGCTGTCTACGTCTATAGAAATTTGGGCTTGGATGGGCTTTGATCTGTTCATTTTACACATGGAAGGTTAGGGAGCTGGTCGTGGTCATCTCCTCGGCCAGTGGGGAGAATGCTCTGGCCTCTAACACCCCTTGGCTGAGTTTTTTCTGTATTACCACCACTAAGTGTCAGATCTCTGGCCTTGTCTCCATCGAATCAAGCAACCCTGTTTCTAATATTCCTAGCAGAGAAGAATTTCAAGTTTAGTGAAACTATCCAATACAACATTTAACCAGATTTGGCATGAACAACTTCCTAGAAATTACTGCTTTAAGCACCCAGCAGCTTCCCATAATGGACTTGGTGATTTCATAGATGAAAGCACAGGTTTTTCACCCCCCACATAAAATCAACACTCTCCAAATAGATTCTTTTACATTTAGATAGCTTATCATCTCCAACTTTATTCAGTATGCTCTTTGGAGCTGCCATGTTGGGGAAAGACCACTTAGGAGGGAATAACCCCGGCACAGAAAGTCCTTTGAGACGTTTAAAAAATGAGTTAGCCCAGTGAACACAATGTTTCCCAAAAATAATGTACTTTTGCTAAAAATGTAAAATTAACATCAAATGAACATCTCTTAAGAGCCTCTAAAATTGAGATGACTATCTTAGTGGCATATAGTAGGTACTTCATGCAATCAGCCTGTTCTACACAGGTAATTACTTTTACTACTAATGGTACCTCCCACTCAGTGAGAAAGATAAGAGGCTGCAACCCTACTTAATCACAAGGCTTCTTCATTACTGCTCCACCACCTACTGGGTAAAACAATTCACTTGCTCTATTCAGTAGCTCTCACAAATGAGAAAAATTTATTAACGTGTGAGCAGAACGGGATGTATTTAGGAGGTGCAAAGGAGATTACCTACTTGGTTTTAAAAATACATAGACGATTCAAACACTTGTGTGGATCAGCTTGAATTAAGGTCTTTCTGAAAAAGTTTTGTTCTCGCAATGTTAAAGCTGGTTTGCAACAACTGTCCAGTTCAATGCCCTTGGGAACTACTTAAAGGTGTTGGGAGTGGTGAGAGAAGGGAATCATGGAATTAGACAAACATGGAGTGAATCAGTGATGGGTGACCTGGGCTAAGTTACTCACCTTTCTTAGCTGATTTTCCTATTTGTGCAATAATCAATAAGAACAATAATATTTGCTCCATTCTTTTAAATATTCACTTCTGCTATAAGGCATTTGTGTGTTTCTAAAAGGCACCACACTCTGTCAAATCGCACAATAAAAACCACAGAGCTTATGGGAAAAATGGACTTAGAAGCATAATGGTTATGTCAGTAACAAGTAATAAAAAAAATAGGTACCTAATAAAAGTGGTAGCATTGCTTTACACATGTTAAATGGTTAAAAATACATAAATACCATCTATGATAAATGCAGTACTTTACCTTGAAAAAAGATTTATGGAAGTGGATGTTGGAAGGGTTGCAGCTGTGACTTACTGTGCAGGGCTGGGAGGAAGGTTACCTGAAATCCAGTAGAAAGTTGTGACACTGGAGGTGGACAGGCATGGCTCGTAACACACGTGGTGACCTGAGGTAGCTGGTAGGTGTCTGTGGGGGGTGTGTGTTTGTGTTTGCCTTTTGTGTATCTCTATGTGGTTCAGCTGGGTGCAGTTTTCTTTGTTCACCTAGTGTTTCTCCCCGATGAAGTCAAACATACACAAATGCAAAATCCCCATTATGCTCAGTAGGTATCAATCATGTTGGAACAAATTCCTATTTTCAAACGAAGCATTACAGCAGAAGGGACTGTATCCGTAAAGATGAAATAAGCTAATTAATGTTGGAAAACACACAGTCGGTACTCAAGAAGTGTCTCCATCATCTCTTGGTTTCCATGGTTACCTCCGTTAAACTGGGGTCAAATTCAACCCGAGACTCAGTGGGTGGCTTAAGAGAGGTGGCCAATCTCTTTGCTACTCTAGGTCAGCAAAGACGGTGGGACTCTACAGGGCTGTCCTACCCTGTTAACAGATGACTCCATGCATTGGTTACATGTTTTTACATTGTACCTTTGTCCTAGCTTGCGACAATATCATTTCCTGTAATGAGTTTAAGAACAAAGCCAGGAAACACCATCCTTTTCCTTAAGTAGAAATTGAAAACGACTCTGTAAGAAGCAAGAATTTCGCTGTCCTTGTGGGGGGAGATTTGTGCTACTATTCACAATGTTTGATTAGCCCTGGAGACAGGCAGACCAATTTCTCTCTAGAGCCTTTAGGTAAGTAATAATAGATAACACCTACACAAGCGTCTCTGTGCATCCCGCACATAAGAACCCTGGACATATGAACTCACTGAAGATTCAAATGATTCTATGTGATTGCTTTTCAGCTCTTGATGCTTCTTATCAAATTAGGTAAGCTGAACAAGTTTGGAAATTCAGTCGGATTCCCAGTTAACGAGACAATAAGTCTCCACTGGGCAACCACAACTAGAAGAGACTGTGTAATCTAACGGTGAACTTGGCCTTTGAGATCAGACCAGTTGGAGTCACGGCCCCCCTTACAGCTGTGTTCTTGGACTTGTGATTCAACTTCTGTAGGCCTCAGTTCTCCCTTCTGTAAAAAGGGGATAATAAAACTATCGCTTTTATTGTGCCGTTGTGAGAATTAAATGAGCTACAGGGAATAGGGACGAAGGTACCTGGTGGCATGGTACATAGTCAGCACTCCATAAGGGGTCATTCCTGTTTATGTAATTACCAACACATTACTTGTATGGGCCGAGGGGGCGTTCACGTTTGGTGTCTTGGCACATAATCGAGCTGTTTGCAGTCGTCCCCAGAACGGACCAAACTTGGCATCTGAACACTCGCAGACTTTGCATCCCTGATTTTCCCTTTTTGTGCCCCCACTACACGGGACAGACTGTTCTGTCACTATAGCACTTAGCTGCCCTATACACTGACCACTCATGTCTAGCAACCCATGTGAGATGCCCACTCCACGACCTCTACATCTCACTTCCCATTTCTTTATCGACCGACACAGTCTGGCTTCTCCTCCCACTGGAGTACAGACAACGCCTTATGCCAAGTGCACCCAGGAGTTTCGCGTTGCGAAGGTCACTGGGCGCTTTTGCAGCTTATGCCTTACTGACCTCTTGGCAGAGTCGACCACTTTACTCCTCCTGAAACGCTCTCTCCTCTTTGTCTCCTCTCTAAGAAAACGACGCGATCTCGATTTTCTTCCAAGCTCTCTGAAGGCTTTTTCTGGGTGTCTTTGTGGATTCTTTCTCCTTTACAATTTTACACCCTGGCCTTCCTCTGGGCGTGGTGTTCTCGCCTGCTGTAATCTCGCTCTGGATACGCTTACCCACTGCGAGAGCGCTCATTACATCCAAATTGTTAGGACTTTCAAGTGGGCACGTCCAAGTGTAAAGCTGAGGTCTCATGAGCACTCAACGGCCTTCTCTGTACCCCCTGACCATCTCACAACATCTCACATTCAACAGTGCCCCCTCTGTCATTCCCATCTCCCTTTAAGCTGAACTAATATCCAAGTTCTATTGATTTGACCCTCAAAATGTATCTCAGTCCACTCGCTTCCCTATGTCTCTATTGTTAGGCCGGGCTGAGCTACCATTTCCCCACCTGCCTACTGCAATAGTGCCGTCATTGGCATCTCTGTGGCCTCCCTCACTCTGTGCCAATGCCCCTAGCACAAAACAGCCACTGCAATATTTTTAAAAGGTAATTTGTTTATGTAATCCGCTGACTGAAACCGTATAGTTTCCCATTGCTCCAATACCAAATATTAATGTGGGCTACAAAATTCTAAATATGACAGATTCCCTCCAATCAAGTTTTATTTTGTAACATTTTCTTTTCATTCATTTATTCATGCATTCATTCATTCATTCATGATTCATTCATTCAAGAAATATTTAACAAGTAGCAACTATGTGTCAGGCATTTTTTAATTTCTTGGACTTGGCAAATTTCTTACAATGAACAAGTATTATTTGAAAGTTTAAGGGTTGTTTTTTTTTTTTAAAGCCTAGCTAGTCATTCAAAGTAATAGATGCAACTGAAGTGAAATGCTTACATCCACATTACATTCCTTGTTTTGATGAACATCCCAAACAGCAAAACTCTTTTCTCCCACGGTTTTAGATTTGGGGTTTAGCTCTTCGGTTTATAGAAATGTCCCTTTGTAAACACGAGCACACAGACTGTGTGGTATAAAGTTGGACTGTCATTGATACAAGCCCTTCCCGCTTCATTCTCCCCTCTCCTCCCCTCGCCCCAAAGACCCGGCTCTCTGAAGCAGTTATGTGGACTCCGTGCCTATGCACTGAGCAAGTCAGAGAAGTTGACATTCCAAACGTCTCAAAGGTAAGGGGCTGGGTAACAGAAACCCACCCACACTGCACACAGGGCACATTTCCATTTTCTGCTGCAGCACAGAGATTAGAGTGTTTGCAAATTTGAGAGATTTCAGCAACGACAGGGAGAGTGCACAGCCAATTTCCACTGCATCTTTGCAAGTGGAGATCAGGAAATTTGTTACTCATTTTTGTCCAAGGTGATGTAATCCAAACCTTAGTCACTAACCTCCTTCTCAGAGATAACGAATGATCCATGGATTGCCACACGCACTGGCCTTGTGTCAGGCTGTGTTTTTCTTCAACCTTTGTGCAATATTTGATGCCTCCACTGCTCCTTCTTAGTGACTCATTCTTGGCCTCCATGTGCCTAAACCTCCTGAGCCTTCCTCCCTTCTGCCTGGGTTTTCCATCTCTGGTCATCCCAAATCGGTCCTCAAATGTGGACAGGTCCCAAGGCTCGTCACTCTTTCCTCCTCTAATCCCTCATCTTACAGGATGAATTCATCATAGCTTCCACCGTATGGATGGTCCCCATGGCATTATCTGTACCATTGATCTTTCTGCCAAGCTCGGGGTCCCATATCATGGTCCCAACCCCTAGGGGCTGCTTCTACTGGGTCACATTGTTCCCATCCCCTCTCTTGCCTTTCCACCAAAATTTACCTGCCGTTCACTTCTGAGACCCAGGTCTCTTAGGAGTACCACTATTCTCCCTGATACAAATATTCCAAACTCAGAAACGGCACTTAGGCACCCATATATAACCCTTTCTCTAATGATTTCCCATCACTCTCAGAATTAAGTCCAAAACGGTTCTATCTGCTAGTCTCTTTTACCATGTGACCCTGCCAACTTTTGAGGATCCTTTGTCTACTCCTCAGCCACATAAAACTCTTGTAAGTCCACCGAATGTGCCAAATTTTCCTGCCTCATCTCCTTGGCAAATACCAACCCTGTGTCTCCAACGTTCTGGTCGCTGGCCTGCTCCACCTGGGTTGTCCCCACCCCTCCCGGCAACCTAACGCACTGCTCGTAGTGTGAGCTTTAACGTCATTGGTCTCGGGGAGCCTTGCTTGACTTTCAGTCTGGGATAGGCTCCTCCGTCCATCACCTGCAGAGCACCCAGCACCTTTCTTTCACAGCACTAAGCACAACTCAAACAGTCAGTCTGATAGTGGTTCTCTCCACCAGACTGACTCCATGAATCAAGGACTGGTTCATCTCTGTGCCCTCAGCGACTGGCACACGTGCATGCACTCACTAAGTTGAATTAAAGGATGATGGATGAAATCATACTTTGGCAACTCCGCTATCAGCTCTATGCAGTTACTCACCACGCTCTGATTTTTCTGGTGACTGTCACTCCATCCTTCCTTCCTATCCCACCATCCCTGCTGCTCTTGCCCCCGTCCAGGCTCTCATCACCTCTTGACTGGATGACTGCAGTATCTCAGTGGTCTTCTCTGGATCTCTCTTTGCTGCAATTACTATTGTAAACTACAGGCAGATTCACCATCCTTACAAAAATCCACCATGTTATTATTCTTTTGCTCAGGACTCCCTAATGGCTTTTTCCTGTCTACAGAACAAAGTGGGAAACGTCACAGGGTCTCAAAGTTGAAAGGAACCTTGAGTGTCTTCTGGTGTAACCACCTCTTGCTATAAATGAGGAAAGTAAGGTCAAGAGGGGTGAGGTGACTTGCCAAAGAACACAGAGCTGGGATTTCAGTCTCCACGGAGAACGGCCTTAAGGATTCGCCTGCTTAAAGCACACCCAGGCTCTCCTATCACATCAAGAGGCCAGCCCAAACTCCCTCCCCTGGTCTCCTCGCCTGGTATAATCTGGCTCTTGCCTGGGATGACCAACTTGTCCCAGGGTGCCCACGACTCTCCCCATTTTAAAGCTGCAAGTCCCACAGCGCAGCGCCCTCTCAGCGCCCTGGCAGTCTGGGGTGGTTGGTCACCGTTCGCTGCTCCCTCTTCACTCTCCCACCTCAGCATGCTCCGACTTGCTTAGTTCTCGCCAGCTGCATTTGGCCTGCTTTCTGTTTCTGGAACACACTGTCCATGCTCATTCCCATCGGGGCCTTGCACTTGCTACTCCCCCTCTCCCTGCAAACCCACAGTTATTGAGTATCAGACACGGGTCTCCCTGGTTTGTCATCTGGGGCTCTTTCATGATCATGCGACACGTTCGTCATCTGACAGCCAATCTCCCTGGTGCTCTACTACTTCCACTCCAGTCACGTACGTGCTCTAAAAGGGGAGCCACTGAAATGATGAAAATATCAGGTCCGTGAAAAACCCCAGCTCCCTCATTCCCATTGCACAGATTATTAACGTGGTAAAGGGAGGTGTTTTGCTTGGAGCAGTCCATGCGCTTGACAGTGAAGAAGGCAATAATGGAAAGTCTGAGACTACCTGTCTCTTTTTTATTTATTTGCATTACTCAATAGATTCAGATCTTACTCATTAGAACAGCCCAGGGCCCTTCAGGCCAAGCCCATCACCGTGATCTATTGTTGGGATAAAAATCTCCTGGCGATGACAGCCAGGATTGACAGCGATGTTTAAATCCTAAACTATGCTTTGGATGACATTCAATTTTTTGTCATGAAATTTCAAAATGCGACTGGAGCTTTTTCAAAGCTTTCCATATGGAGGAAACGCCAGCGACATAAGAGGACGTGAAACAGCTGGAGTTGAATGGGAAGAACACTGCATTTGAAGGCCAAATACCTTGAGAGGGATCGGGGCTCTGACTGATGAGCTGTGTGACTCCAGACTAGTCATTAACTTCCCTTGGCCTCGATTGCTTCAGCTATAAAATGGGACTAATAATACCTACCTCTGAGGACGACTGATGCATGTGCCCATGACTTCAGCACCCTCCCTGGCACAGAGTAGACGTGCCCTACATTTTTATTTACAAAAATGACTAATATCTCTATTTTCCATGAAGCCTTTTCCAATTCCCAATATTTCTTTATCATAAAGTCCCTGAAACTCAGACACAGCAATGCTATTTTATTTGCTCACTGTTTTGTACATTTCATCTGGCTGTTCCGTCTGTGTATATCTGAACTTTCCAACAGACATAAGCTTTACAAAATCCAGTCTTGCCTTTACCTTGTACACATTTCTCTGATTTTGACACTTCATATTGCACCCATCTCATTCTAACTTGTATTCGGGCCAGTTTGTTTCCCGGTGAATAACTGAGGCACAGTACGAAGCCTTGGGGACACACAGACCCAATAAATCCTGTCCCTGCCCTATGGGAACTCTAAGTCCAGTAGGATGGATGCATTTACCAGGACATACTTTCGGCAATGTTATAATTTTTATATATGAGTACAGTAACAGACACTGGGAAAAAAATGAACATTTAACTTTTCAATCAAAAGAGTAAATATTTAACTTCACAAGGAGTAGTCAAGGAGGGCTCCATTGAGGAGGCGACATTTGACCAGAGGTTTACAAGATGCATAAGAGTTTATGAATCTCTTATGCAAACCCACAGTTATGGGGGTGCAAACCCACATTATGAAGGTGAGAAACAGTTATGTACATGTCGTTTACAAGCCCAGAACTGGTAAAGCAGAGACCACTCCTTCATTTATTGTCCCTGCAGCCAGACTGCAGATTCCTTAAAATTTGGAAAAGCATCTCACATTTCATTGGCTATCCCATAGTCTGTAGCAAAATCATGCCCAGAGAAATCCTGTAACCAATCCTTATGATAAATGACCTCTACTTTAAGCTAATGTATAGTAAAAATAACAAACACTGAAGTCAGTGGAAAACTATAGTTAAACATGCATATTTTAGAATGAAAAGTTACATCAATCAACATAGACCCAAAACTGAAAATAGTTTTTTTTTTTGTGTGTGTGTTTTTTTAACTTGGCAGAAAAGAGTTAATAGAGAATGGGAAGCACGCTTTTCAACTATCAAAACAATTTTCCTGGACTGTTGAAAAGCATCTACTAGCTCATCCCATACCATTTTCTTCCTTTTAAAAAATAATAATTTTATTGTTAAAAATGACTCTTACTATATTCAAGTAACAGAGAAAAATTATAAAGAAGACAGTTTTAACATTATCCCATATCCCAGGATCCAGAAATAACTCTAACCTTTGTTGAATTGTGTTTCAGATATGTTTCTACCCATATGTGTGGATGGAAGTAGATAGATGGATGAATGGATGGACAGATGGATGGATGGATGAATAGAAGAAAGGATAGATGGATAGATAGGCAGATGTATGTCTTTTTTTCGCCCTCAAGGCTAATGATCTCTCTCCCCTTCTAGTGAATTCACCTGCCTGACCCTCAGTGAATGAGAGGAAACTGCCCAATTTCACGTACGTAATTCCTGTAATTTCCAGATTCCTAAAATTGACACCTAGAGGAATTTTGGAAAAATATTCTAGGGATGATGTTAAAATACCCAGATGAAAAGAAGAGAATGAAACCAAATCAGTTATTTTTCACAATATCAATTAAAATCTGATAGTTTATGGCATTATGAGTTCTTAAAAATAGAATGAGAACAAGATATTATTTAGGGTCACTCTGACATGTCACAACAAGGAATAAGGAGACGAGAAAAAAAATCTTATCGTCCAAGCTTACAAGATGAGGAGGGGACAGAAACAGGACAAGAACTCAGGTCTGCTCCTAGGAATACCATCTCACAGAACATTTAGTAAAATAATACTGATAACATGCTTAATCCTAATACTGGAATAGCCCCCATGTGGTAATTAACATTGTTACATCATTGTTATTTTCTTGTCCACACTGAAGATACATTTTGTGCCTCTGTTTGCACACCATGTTCTTTTAAAGAAGCTTGGAACATGGGCTGTGTAACTTTAAAGAAATGTGGTCTAATTGAAGCAAAAGCATTTCCTGAACGACCTCTGCTCCAACCCAACTTAGTACTCTTGATACTTTTCGATTTGGATGTGTCAGGGAAATAACACAGCAACGTGGCAGCGTAGAACATTCGTGAGTGAGCATTGCCTCATTACTCTCCACTAGGGTTGCTCAACCTGGGCACCACGGACATTGGGGGTGGGACCATTCTCTGTCGTGGGGGCATCCTGTGCACTGTAGGATGCTTAGTAGCATCTCTGTCCTCTCTACCCCAGACACCAGGAGCAACTCCCCTGTTGTGACAACCAAAAATGACTCCAGAAATTGCCAAATGTCCTCTGCGGGTAAGGGGCAAAATCACCCCAGGCTGAGAGCTCTAGACTCTGATAATGCAAAGCTTTTTGTGTCTCCAATAAAAATTAAGCAAACAGGATTTTTTGTTTTTCTTTTTTTATTTTCTTTCTTTTTTCTTTTATTTCTTTCTTTCTTTTCTTTTCTTTTCTTTTTTTTTTTTTTTTTTTTTGAGAGTTATACTCTGTACTGAATAATTCTCTAGGAGTCATCAGAGAACATAACATGACTTCATGGATGTCTCTGGACCCAGAGGAGAGGAAAAAGATCTTGGAGGGCTGGTGAAACCCATGTCAGATCAGAGAAGTCAGCTCTGGGTTTTCCTGATCTGCACCTTTAAGAATTACAAGGACAGGTAGGTCCAGGAGAGAGAGACCCCTCCCCCAAAGTCTGCCCTTCTTTTTAAACTGCCATAAATACCAAAGAAGAGGACTGGAAACCTTGCAATCTTTTATTTTCATCAGACATACTAACAGGAAAGAAGGGGGAGGAAGCACAACTGCTTTGACGTTTTGGATAACTTGCAATGTCGATGCATTGCCAATTATGGCAGCTGCAGTTGCGCTATCTTTTGGGGACATGAGCAGTTCATGAATTGTGAATTTTAATTTTCCAGTCGGAGTTCAGATGGTTGGTTAAACAATGTCGAGAAGCTCCTGAAAGATAGTCACTAATTAATGAACATTAAGCGCCAGTTTTTGAGACATTTGAAACAAAGCAGGACAAAGCTCTCTGCTCTGTGTATACTTCGGGGACTCATCTGAAAGAGCCAGAGGAGGGGAGAGAACTGACAGTGAGCAAAACGGCCCCTTCCTCTCTGAAATTCCCATGATTCACCAATTCATCAAGTGGAGGGATTTTCCTCTTTAAGTATGACTTTTATTCTGAGAACAAAACTATCATTTGAGGAGTCAACTATGTATGTACTATTTAGTAATATAAATGTGTTAGCATCTTACCAATCAAAGGGAAAACTGTTTTGTTCTAACAGCTTCGAAACTTCCCATCCCTCAAACAAACAGTCCCCATTACTTTAAACCCCTCAGTGTCTAGTAATTGTTCAAAAATGTGTCAGGCTACCAGTAATTTAAGTCCTGTCAAAAATAAATCTCAGACACTCACTTCTTCCAGTCAGTGACTTGAAAAACACGCCCACATGTCAATTACCGGAAGCTGTAGCAATGTTTCTTTGTTCTGAATTTGTGTAAATAGAAAAAGGTTCTTCCTCAGTAACAACTGTTTTCTAAAACCTATATAAATGTTTATGTGAACCTCCTTGCAACACCACCTCACAAAAGCAATAAAAGCCACCATGTTGGTAAACACACACAGACCGGCAACTCCTATGTGCCACTGGGTAATAAATGTACAAGTGCGAAGGAACAATGTATCGACTTGTGAATTATTCTTTCTGCAGAGTCCTGACCTTAAAGTATTTACATTTTACATTGTAAATCAAAATGATCTACATTTTCAGAAGGTAACAGTCACTGGCTCGTTTCGATATTATCCAGAAGAGATTGCTTCACAGATAATTTCAAAATCACAGGTAAATAAATGAGTAGAAAACAGTGACTATAAAACAGAAATAATTCACAAAATTGGCAGCTAATTAAGATAGGCTATTAGAGTTCCTCTGTGTAAAACTGTTCTCCACAACTAAGGCTGATGAATCTTGTGAATAGAATCCCACCCTTACTGCAACGTAAATATAGTTGTGAATAGCTACAAATATTGCTTTAGATTAGGAATGTTAGTGATTTTTAAGGTTTTGCATTTCTAGTATAACAATATTTTTATTGAAGAAGATTATAATCATTTAATCATAAAATCACCAATGCCCATTATATTATAAGATCTCCATGAAGATTTTTCTTGCTAACTCAGATGACTGAATTTCAACAAAGGAAGAAAAGAAAAATAAATTCCGTTGACCTGATATTAATTGTTCCCTGGTTCTCAGCTATATACAATAAAAAAATAAATACAACTATGAAAAATACACAGATGGACAATGTAAAGATGTTGAAATGAGACCCTAAGTGGTTTTCTTTTCAGGGGTAAATTAGAATAAGTTGATTTTCATTAAGCAGGAACAGATCAATATTTCATTATTAAACATGGTGACAATTGCATGTTAATAAGAAGTCATCTTTTCTCAAGCGTCTATCTGCCAAGCCACTGGACGAATGGTTTTCCTCACCTAGTGGAGTCTCTTTACATTTCCTCTCTTGTTCTATGGACACTTGAACAGATGTGTGTGTGTGTGTGTGTGTGTGTGTGTGTGTGTGTGTGTGTCAAAGTGCTGACCTTTTGCTACGCAGGATTAGGAAACACCTACTAATGTTTCCTTCAGGAAGCAAGGGATTGTGCTAACCTGTTTCCTCTTAGGCTTCTCTTCCCCAGAATGTTCCCCATCAACTTGTTTGTCACTGGGATTTAGATAATGATCCTCTTTGGCGGATGGTAGTTTTACCAATAGAAGTAAACCTTTTTTTTTCCCTTTCAGGAAGGAAGATAATAAGATAAATCATTAATTAAAGGGGCTGCATATGGGACAGATGGAATTCTACCCATGTGGCCGCCTCCCCCAACAGTTGAGGGGGTAAAAGCACCATAAATCACTCATGGTCCAGCAGCCTTCAGCAGGGACCGTCTTGCCCCTTCCAAGCGATGATAAACAACTATCCTTGCCGTGTAGTCCATTAGGTATTCCAGAGTAGGTGAGCTACGAGAGGACACATTTATCCTTCCCGGGAAGGTATCTCTTCATGTTCCACGGGGCGCAGAGCAAGCATACCCGACTGCATGGCGACTAATGAGGATTAACGCCTTATTCCACAGAGGGTTCTGGGCTCCTCTCTTTCGTGCAGTCGTTAAATAATAACGGAATGAGATCAAATGGCTCCTGATGCTTTCCTGAGCAGGAAACCTGACGCTATACACACTTGCTTGGCTTTTCCTTTCCTTTGCTTTCCTTTCTCTTTTGTTTTACTTTTTCTTTTTTTTGGTAGGGCTGTTAAATCCAGTTATCCAGTTGGCAGCAGTCACTGCCTCTCAGCTCTTTATGGGAACAAGAACAACAGGAAATCTTTCACAGACTCCTTTGCAAAGTTGAAATTAAGTTGTAAGATACTAAACACCAAAGATCACACAAAACTAACAATTTTTCTAAGTATTAAAAGTCATGTGGGTGTCTGATAGGGCCAACCATCCCATAATCTAATTTTGTATTTATGAAATCGTTATTTGTTCAATCATTATTTTTTAAGCACTTACCCTGGGCCAGAAAGCCTTTGCTTTTACCTTATGCAAATGGGATTGCTATGATTTAAATAATCACACGTTATTTATCACACATAAATAAAGAAGTAAATAAATAAATCACACATAAGTAACCACGCATAAATAAATTGCCAACTGTGGTAAATGCCATGCAAGGGGGACTATTGGAGATGATAGAGGAATGAACTAGATTTTGTCAGAATGGAAGGCAGGCTTTGCTACAAAAGTATCACCTGTGCTGAGAAAGAAGGTACTTCTTGCAGGGAATAAGGAAAGGAAATAATTCAGGAAGAGTGCATCACTTGAAAAAAAAAAAAAAGCCTTAAAGTGGGAAGAGGCATGACAATTTAAGAAAATTATAGAAGGCCAGTGAATTTGGGGTACAAAAGAATGAGGTGACAAGGACAAAAGTTGGGGCTGGAAAAATAGCCGGGGAGTCAGGCTTTGCAGGGCCTTGTAAGAGATGGTCAAATGCTGGATTTTATCGGAATAAACGCAGCGCTGTGGGTGAACTGTATCCTCCAAAAGATATGTTGAAGTCCATCCCTGGCTACCTGTGAACGTGACCTTACTTGGAAAGAGGGTCTTTGCAGATATAATGACGTTCAGATGAGGGCATCAGGGGAGGTTCTAATCCAATATGGCTGGTGCCCTTATAGAAAGATGGAAATTTGGACACGAACACAAAGGGAAGCGAAGCATGTGAAGACACAGACACGCGTGGGGGAAAGACAAGTGACGATGGAGACTGAGATTGGAGTGAAGATCTACAAGCCAAGGATTGGAGGTCAGAACCTGAAGCTCAGAAGAGGCCAGGAACACTCTCCCCAAGAGCGTTTAGGGAGCCTGGCTCTGCCGACACCTGGGTTTTGGACTCCCAGCCTCCAGAACTGTGAGCCAATCGAATTCTGTTGCTTTGAGCTACTCAGTTTGCAGTCCTTTGTTCCAGCAGCCCTAGGACACTCATATACCCAGGAAGCCACTGACGAATTTGAAGTCAAGGAAAGAGTTCTAAAGGACAGGAGTGATGTATCACGTATTCAAAAGATCCACTCGGCTGCAGAATGAACATGATGGAACCAAGAGGCTCAGAGATAGGAGTGTCTTACAGGACCTAAGAGCCGCCAGGGGAACACGAGGGGTCTGCGAGTAGAGGGGTGGCATGGGTATTTGCCAAATGCGTATTCTTGGCATGGAAGATGATGTGGAGGGCTAGAGAGAGTGTACTATTCAGTGGCACTCCTTAAACTTGGGCACATGCATTTATATTCCACACGAAGATGTAATCCGCAGACCCCAACTGGAGCCTTCGTGTGATGTTAGAATTATTTCACCATTTCACACATTGAGTTGTTTTTCTCTGAATTATAATTGCTTTTTACATAATGAAAAACCTGCTCAAGAATGACAAAGCAGAAAGAACTACTTCGCACCTCCTTTGAGACTATAGCAGAATAGGACGTGACTGAAACAAAAAATTACTTGGTTCAACAGGAATGGGCAATGGTTCGGGGGACAGCCACGTCTGGACTCACCAGTCCCCAATCCCTACAAAGCAAGCTATTCACATGGTCATAAACAGATAGAGCAATTCACTGGTCCTAATCCAGCCATATGGATCACAGCAAAATAATCATGGCACACTCCTTCCTTCAGGAATCTTTGATGGTAGGTAATGTCTTTGAAATAAGTGCAGTGGGTGCCCCACTCCTTTGGGGGCACCTTCCTTTGCTGTGTGACCCCCAGCGCCATTCTGTGAGAAGCTGCCCTTGCCCCAGAGAAGGTGTCCTGGAGTAGAATGCAGACACAAGGAAATGCAGTCTTGGTTTGGGGATTTCAGAAGCAGACATCCCAGCTTTTCAAAAGGTAGCGTCAGTGTTTCATTTAATCCTCAGAACATCAAATAAATCTATTAACATGTATTAAGGTTAGAAAGGCTTATTGTTACCATGAACAGAGTAAACCCCGTAGGCAGGCAGGAAGACTAGAGGGGTCTCACCATCCGCCCTTCACACTGGGGATTTGATAGCATCTTAACGGCAGGCTGATTCCCAAGTCCAGACATCTGCATGGAGACTTTCTTTTTAGGCCTTCCTTTAGCACAGTGGTTCTCAAACATTAGTGGCCATAAAGGTGGTGAGAGAAGGCTGTACACAAGTTTGTATGTGCGTGACTTGATTGATAATGAATTCGGTCTCCTAATAGCATCGGGACTCAAATTTTTTTAAATTCAGTAACAGAAGGAAAAAAAAAGGTTAGGAGATGTAAGAAAATTTCAAAGATGATTTTGACTCTTTGTTAGTCTTTCCTAATGGGCTGACTTCGGAACCTCACCCTCACATTAAATGGGGCGCTACTTTAGAGAATAAGAGGTGTAAAGACTCGGGGCCATGTGTGTGTCTGATTCCAAGGCTCTTGTTTGTTATCATTTGACCTTCCAAGTCAGGGTCAGAGGTCTCCTTTTCCCTCTTATAATGTTTTAGCTTTTCCCCCCACTCGAATCCAGGCCAGCAGAATTTAAAAAGTAAATAGCTAAGTGGCTGTCTCATAAGTACCTGTTGACTATCCTGCTGATTGACCAAAAATAACACTGATTTGATCCTATCTGAAATTTTTATTTTCAATTCCTCAAATAACCCTCAATCTTGCCAGCTTGTAAGAGCCAAGTGCCTGCCATGTGGATATAGTAATTTGCTGTATCCCTATTGAGAAACATAACTTGAGGCTTCCAGTGCTAATACACAGTAGCACAAACAGAATGTCAATCTCCTACCGAGTTCAGATGGGTCTATTTCAGACTACTATTCAATATATATGCTGTTTGCTAACACTCACCTGTAAATTTGTGTTTATTCTTCCTTCCTCGAGCTCTAAGTGCAATCTTTTTTAATTTTCCCCCTTGCCAAATATTCGGTTGCTGACAAGCACACATTCAAATTTCCTTGCCTGTGATTTTGTGCTCAAACTGAGTTCCTGGGCAAATTAATTTTGATTTTTTGCACACACACGTGTGTGTTTCCACACGCAGACACGCACATACATCTGTTCCTCCACACATATCATTTCCATTCACCCACAATTGCTGACCTGAGTAGAAAAGATAAGAAGTGTGCCTTGAAATAACACAGCAGCATCCAGCTCTCCTGCTTAAGCAACTATACTGTGAGGCCTCATCTGCCACAAGAATTGCGTTCGGAAAGTAGTAATATGCAGTCTGACAATTAAGTTCGTGAACTCATCCTAGAAAAAGTGCTACATAACCTTATTGCTGAATATCACTACGGTCACCTTCGAAGTCCTCCCCTTGGGAAGCTTTGCACTCACCGCAGTGCCTAGCCCACCCTTCAAAGCAGTTTTGGAACTCTTTTTCTGGAATGGCCATCAGAGCTGTCGTCGTATTACCCTTGATGTCCTGAATGTCATCAAAATGTCTTCCTTTCAATATTTCCTTTATCTCCTGGTAAAGAAAGAAGTCATTGGGGGCCAGATCAGGTGAGTAGGGAGGGTGTTCCAATACAGTTATTTGTTTACTGGCTAAAAACTCCCTCACAGACAGTGCTGTGTGAGCTGGTGCATTGTCGTGATGCCAGAGCCATGAATTGCTGGCAAAAAGTTAAGATGGTCTAACTTTTTCACGCAGCCTTTTCAGCACTTCCAAATAGTAAACTTGGTTAACTATCCAGTTGGTACAAAGTCATAATGAGTAATCTCTCTGATAATCAGAAAAGGCTAGTAACATCGTTGCAACAAATTCCCAATAATTGTCAGACCTCCTATATGTATAGCTAAAAATCTACCCTTAAAATCTTTAAATTGTTCATGAGTTATGCTGGACTTGGTTTTATTTGTATATGCCAGGGCAATACTTGTTAAAACTGTATAATATCTGCAGTAATATGCATACATAATATATATGCAGAACAGAATTTTAGAGTATTTTATAGTATTTTACATTTAAAATGTGTGCCAAGTGCATATAGTTATAAACACTTAAATTAAATGTGTGTATGTTGTAAGTCCCCAAATTCTGAAATCATATTGCCACAGAATAATTATTAGGATGGTTATATTCACTTTTATTACTTCCTCTCTGAGTGTGTATTACCCAAGGATTTTCTCTAGCTCGTGTGTTGGGCTCAAGAACCTCACTCACTACAATTTTTGGTGATTAGCTCCTATGTTTCTACGGCACTTTACGATTTGTCAAGCAATTTCCTGTAGAGATTATCTTATTTTATCCCACTGATAGCCCAGTGGGGAAGACACTGTAATTTTTTTTTTTTTAAAAGCTTTGCTAATTTTTGCTTATGTGTTTTTAATTTCAGCCCCAAACATCATATTTAAATAGGGATTTAAAAATAATAGTAATAATATGACCTATAATTGGGAGAATGACCTCAGAAAATGTTGGGAATTAAACTTGAAGATTGCTAGACTGCTAACCTTTATTTCAAGTGGACTATCTCTCCGAGGTTTGAAGTAAATGAGGGAAGCACATTTGGTGACTTCAAAATGGAATCTGAACTCATACAAAAAGAAAAAGTGTCAGTTGTCTGTATTGCCAAATCCAGAGAATCAAGGCATTTGGAGGACATCTCACTGAGCAGCCTAGAGTCTTCCTAGAACCTTCCAAGATAATGTTTTAAATGGAATCCACAAAAGGAGCACATGAAAAGTAAGTACAAACTAAGTAGAAGAAGGTCTAAGATTGCTGTCACGTTAACAAAAACAGTCCACAAAGCTAATCCCACTCAACAACTCTGCAAAGGCACACTCCCAGGTGTCACATGACCTGCCCCCTGGACGCACTCACCATTTGAAGATGAGAGAAGTATGGACTGGGTGTGCAATGCCGTATTCATAACACTGTTTCTCTTCCCTCACATCTCTGCTCCTCCGCGAGAGAGATTCAGGGCATCCTTTGAAAAGCCACCAGACAAGAGATCAGATAGAGGCTGGTTCAGTTCGGTGAATATATAAGGACCCATATTCTGGGCTCCCTCTCTTTGAGGCGTGTGCTGTTCCTCTCTGTGCCTTGCTGACTCTTCAGTTGAGGGTGCCTTCCCCCGCGTGCTTGAAAAAGGAGTAAAGGCTCAGGGTCTCCGACCTGTCACCACCATCTCTTTTCCATTTCTGGTTCTCATCAAGAGGTCTGAAGCTCCACAAAAAGGTTTGTGTTTGCATTTGGTCATTCATTTATGAATTCATTCGCAGGTATACTTTGAGCTGCTACAGTATCAATTTTGGGCTAGCATTACAAAAGGAAAGCAAGACCTTGTCACTGCCAGTAAGGCACATACAGTGGAGCCGAGGAGACAAATTAAGGAATAAGCAACCAATGTATATGTACAGGCACAGACAGAAATACAAGCCGACGCTGGTGAGACCATTTCTCCATTTCCAAGCTCGGCTGGGAAGACCGCGACAGGCCTCGGTGGAAGCGAGATCTACCCCAAGACCTGAGTGCTGCTTGGAAATGGAGAAAAACCTGCCTATTGATTTCCATGCGTTTCAGGTTTTGATGGGAGTTTTATTACTTACCAAGGACACTTTTGTGTATATGAAGGGTATTTTAATACATCTTACTCACTTTTATGAGACACCACCTTTAAGCACCTCCGTCCCTCTATTCAGGATATTATTTAGCGAACCCGCTGTCACTACATAGAGTATAATTTTGTGTTTTCCAAAGGGGAAGACTAATGGCCAAACTCCTGGCCTAAGCTCCAACTTTACATTTTTTTTTAGTGATGGAGATTCGGTCTCCTTTCAGCTTAGCATAACTTGCTGCTAACCCAGGTCCTGCCAGCACCCCACCAAACACCATTTTTAAGAAGGAAACAGGAAATTAGGAAGACTCAACTTTTTAAATAACTTTGGATGATAGTTTGGATGGAATAAGCAACAGTGGGGCTGTTTTACCTATTAGTGGCAAAGCATTTCCAATCTAAGTAGCAGGGTAACATTTCCCGAAAAATAAAAGTTATATACCATAGGCCCTTGGCATTTATAAGAGATACATTTTGCAGCCTGCACAAGCCCCCTTAATTTATGAAGCCACCAAAGCACAGATTTTCCCTCATAAAACGCAGTGGGGTATGTCTGAAAAATTTAAGACGAGAGAAGTGCAGACTAGATGTGCAATGTAGTATCTACAATCCTGTACTCTGTGACTTCTCCAGCTTCTTACTAGCTGTATAAATAGAGAACCAAAAGTCATTTTACAAAGAGTCACCTGTTTCGCGTGCACCGCTTTGAAACAACACTGGCAGGCAGAGACCATGTCGTTCGGGGGAGAAACTGAAAATTCACCTCGCGCTGCAGCTCTGGGCAGCTCAGCAGTAAAATTACAGACATCCAAGTGTCACCATGTACACAGTCCAAGCCCATAAACCTCGCCAAATGGCCAAAAACTCTGTGTGGCACAAGCCTCGGGTTATCTCCCTGACAGACAAAACCATAATCCGACATCTGCAAATGTCATGAAGTTATGGTATTATTACACCGCTAATAGACAAAACAAAAATCTGTGAAGGGCCGGGAATTCCAAAAGGATGCGGTTTCATGCTCACGTCTGGCACGTCTCCCCGTGTGGGAGGAAAGACGACGGTTACTGCAGCCCTTCTTCTTCAGCGGACGTAAACAGGAAGAAAGACAACATCTTGAAGCGAAGAGGAATGCAAGACGGGGGATGCAGACCAGCTCCAGGATGGTTCCCTGGCCTCAGACTACACCTCAAAGCTACAGCAGGGCCTTTCCCCAATTAATGACCTTTCATTAATCCCACTGAAACATTTTTATAATATTATCCCTGAAACTGGATATGAAGTCAGTGGAAATGACAGCTCATGTCCCAGTCAAAAAACATCAGGGGTCCATTTTGTCATCGCTAAGACCCTGTCATCAATATAGATTTCCATTTTTGTAAATCATCTTTTATTTGGGGAAGGAGGAGGGGGGTATTGATTTTTTTCCTAGTCTTTTCTCGGAATGTTAACCTTGTTTAAGTTCTTCATTTCCTCTGCCTGAAGCACCATGTTGCAATAGAATTAAATGCATAGTAAAATGGCCATGTGAGAAAGGTTTATGCATTATGTTAAAATCTGCTCCCTTGATAAATGGAGCCATTAGGGTCTGGAACTCACTGCATTAGTCTACTTAGCTCAATCCAACAACATGCCTTAAAAGTCGCACAAATTTGTTCCAATGCTAATGAGCTACACCACCAAACCTCATCTGTTGGAGAGGGGTCTAGTATTTCCAGGGGGTTTAATGTGTTTAAGAGCTACGCATGGACTCACTTTACCTGACTTGGCAATTCGAGATTACTCAGATTTATAGACAGGGCAAAAATGTATACATTTCATTGTGTGGCAGCTTCTGAAAATGCACTCAATGAGCCTTAATAAAAATCACTTTCGCTCAGCGTCAGTTTATCATCATGTACTGTCAGGGTGACATGTGGAGAAAGATCTCTTGCAAAAGGTCATATATACTCGTATGTTTTTATTTTTTTTCCAAATCAACTGGTTAAATGTAATAACACCCAAGTCTTCTCAAAGACAAAAGGCAGTCAGCCTGCTCATGTTTCCATGGGCCAGATAGGAATCTGTACTGAACTTCTAGAATGGGAGAATGCCAAAGTAACTGTTTGCATATGGACTTTTGCCACCTGGTCAGCTCTAGTCCCATGGGAAGAAAAACAAACTCAAGAAACTCATCTTCACTCCACAAACCTTGTTGAACACTTACAATGTGCTGGGTGCTGCGGGAAATGGTGCTTCTTTCCCCTACTGGCTTTTCAATGACACTGGACCCACTCTTAGGACAGCTGTCACAGCCAGCTTCGTGGGCGTGTGAGCCATGCTGTCAGACAGGGCTCCAGCCTCAGAAGAACCTCACAGTTGGCTTAATGCTCTGTTGTTGTCTTCGTGAAACTCTCACAGGGGCCCCACAAATTACATAGCCTGTCATGACTACAGGGGAGTTAGTCTGTGGGTTAAACAGATTGATCAAGTCTAGCTGGGGGAAATTGGCTGTAACGTCTCATCCTTCAAGCTTCATCTAAGACATTACTTCCTCGAGGGCGGTCTTCCCCGACGCCTTTCTCCCCACCCCGTCTCTCTTTTCCCCTCAAGTCTTGCTTCTGCCCCTGCCTTTCCTCCAGGATGGTCCTTCTCATAATTTTCTATAACTACTTGCTTACCTACATCTCACACTCCCTGGACTCTGGGTTCCCTGAGCACAAGAACCACGTCTGGTGTGTCCACCATTGTATCTAAGAGTGTCCTGGGCTGTTTTGTAACAGTAGGAATTTGGGGCGTGGTGCATAGAACGTAGCAGCTCCTCACGGGCCTCTGAAAGAGCCCAGGGCCTTCAAATCCTTGGAAATCAGATCAAACATGCATTGACTGAGACAACATGAAAATAAAACATAAAGTTGTAATCAATAATAATTTCAAAAGCAAATGACTTCTTCCTGTTTTCTTTAATAGAACAAAAAATCATACTGAACATGGCCAGTAGGTGCATTGTAACGGGCTTATTTCTTTCTATATGGTGTGGGACCTCCCAAAGTAAGGTCCCAGGGCTCTTGGGAAAATTTGAGGGTCTTGTAGGACATAACTCACAGCACAGAGCCAGGAAGGTGGTGCTTACGCAAGACTCAATTCAGGTCAAACACACACTGGGTAATACAGGGAAATACAAACATAGGTATGAAATGGTGCCCGCTTTCAAGATGGTAGTAGGAGGAAACACAAGGCCAACAGACAAGGAACCATAAATAAACCCTAAAGTGTTGAACTGCGTGCTAGAGATCCCCGGCCGTAGAGCAGGTTAGGCCCTGGAGGGAGAAGAATGGACAAAAGCAGTTCTGAAGTCAAGGCAAAAGGAGAGATGGATTGAATGGAGTGCAGGCATTTATTTCCAGCAAGTAAAATGCATGAGGCGACAAGGCTGTGGGATGGTAACCAGCGACCGGGTACCTGCGGGGGTTTGGTTAGGTGGTACGGGACATGGTGATACGATGTAGCAGAGGAAAACAAAGATTTCAGAACAAGTCTTTGTTTTAGACTTTAGAAAAAGAAACTCATTCATTTTGGGTCAAGGCTTACGTGGGTGAAGGCTTTAGACAAGGAAACACATTCATTTCTTTAGACAGGGTTAAACCAAAATGTTTCGTAACTTAGAAGTAAGTTGAGTGAGTAAGTAGCCTTTCTTGACTTAACAAATAAGAATTAGCTCTTGTGAATGACAACAGTATTGGGCGAAGGACACAGCGGTCACGACACCACAAGGATTTCCACTGGTTTTATATCTTGGCTTTTTCTCATTAAGCTCAGGAGACCATACCACGGGATATAGTACTTAGGCCTTGGAGTATTTGGTTGGTCCAGTTTGCACAACCAAAACCAAAAAAAGGACATGTTTTTCCCTGGTTGTACTGAAAAGCAACAGCAGCTTCAGTGCTCACCTGTGTATCAATGCTTGGGAGCCCTCTGTGCATTAATATAAAGGCTAACGCATGACATTTACTAAATTCACTCAACCAAAATATAATGCGTACTTACTGGGTCCTAGGTCCAGGGAAAAACAACCCTTCAGAAGCTTATATTCTACCACCGTGTTTCCCCGAAAATATGACCTAGCTGGACAATCAGCTCTAATGCGTCTTTTGGAGCAAAAATTAATATAAGACTTGGTATTATATTATATTATATTATATTATATTATATTATATTATATTATATTATATTATACCTGGTCTTATAGTAAAATAAGACCAGGTCTCATATTAATGTTTGCTCCAAAAGATGCATTAGAGCTGATTGTCAGGTTAGGTCTTATTTTCAGGGAAACACGGTAGTAGAAGTCAGAAGCAAACAAGCAAACAAAAAATAAGTAATTTTATATAATAATCATGACTGTGGAGGAAATTAGGCCGTGCAATGGGATAGTCTCAGGGGTTGGCAAATGTTTTCTATAAAAGGTCAGGTAGTAAACACTTTGGGATTTGTGAGCCAAGTGGTCTCAGTCGTAATGACTCAAGTCTCCAGTTGTAACGCAAAGGCAGCCACAGATACTAGGTAAACAAATGAGTGTGGCCTTGTGCCAATAAAACTTTATTTACAAAACACGCAGCACGCTGGATTTGGTCCACAGGTTGTCATTTATCAACCCCCTGGGGTAGAGATCTGATTTAGCTAAGATGTTCCGGAAAGGTTTTCTAAGGAGGTAACATGTCAGTTGAGACCTCAACGATGGGAAGGGTCCAGACATGGAAACAGCTAGAGGAAAAAGCGCTGGAGGCAGTGGAGAAAACGTATGCAAGTGTTCAAGGTGAGAGGGACAGTTTTATTACCTCCAAGTACTTTAAATCACCCAACATTCATGCAAAAAAACCCCTCTAACACAGGACTACCATAGCATGCCCATAAATATAAAACCCCACACCATTTTTTGAAGCTTTTCTTTTAATGAGGATCTGGAACACCTTGTGTGAATTATGGCAAAGTTCAGTTAATTGTCTTCAGATCCTGCCACAGTGAGACGTAATTTCACACCAGGCCCTGCCTTCTGACTCTCAGCCTGGATGTGAGCAACTTTGGGCAGAATTAATCAAGAGCTGAACTTGGGGGAAAGTCAGATTTACATCAAATGCACAGTTAGCACTCAATGAATATTAGTTGAATGATTTAAAAAATAATGAAAAAACCAAACCAGAACAAAAAACTAAACCCTAGGTTGATAATTTTAACGTAAAAGCTTTGGAAGACAGTGGTGTGGAGAGATGGTCAATATTTTTAGACCTGCTCATTCAGCTTTTTCATCATAAATAACAAGGGTTGAAAACCGACAGCCCACAGATCAAATGAGGCCTTCCGGTTAGTTTCGTTTGGTTAGTTATCACCATTTGGGAATGACAAGATTTGACATGAAACTGAATTTCTGGCTTCCCTCGAGGGAACTGAGCACACTGGGCCCTGGAGTTCCCACCTGGTAACAGTCTGGAGCTCAGGAAAACCTCCTCTGGACGGTATGAATGGACCATCTTGCTTGCCGGTTTTGTGAAAACTGAAGCTTTTCAAACCTGGGAAAGGCCCTTCTTTAAGAAAAATAATACAAAATGATGGCTATCACGTGTTTGCAGCATCTCCAATATACAGAAGAAATTCACAAATCAAAAAATGCCTATGGCCCATGACTACAAAATTCCTGATATGACTCCAGTGACATCTAACATCCAACTGGGAAAGTGTGAAGGAGGGCGGATGTCAGAGAGGGAAGCTACAGCCCTATTAACCAATTAAAGTGAAATATCTTACTTTTTTGAATTTCATGACAACATACGATCAGCAAACAAAGGCCAGAACTCTTGCTAGGGGCCAATCCACTTCTCTAGGTTGCTTTTCCTTTAAAATGTTTTCCTTCCTTCCCCCCCTCCCTCCCTCCCTCCCTCCCTCCCTCCCTCCCTCCCTCCCTCCCTCCCTCCTCTGCACTCTGTAGGCACATAAGTTTTCAAACCCTTGAAACTGAAGGATTTGTAAGTTCTCTGACATTTTAAAGTCCTGTGGATTTGCTTTTGTTCACACTCTGTAATATTTTCTTAAAAGACTCGTAGCCCGAGCTATCTGCTCTTACTTTAGTCTTAGAATAATCTGCTAAATGAGCTTGACAATGGATAGGATGTGTGGATTTGTTTGCGCGCAATCTAACACATCCCAACCGCCAAGCATCTGTTGAAAACTGAAGAATTCAGCCATTATCCTAAACAAGTGACAGGCAAATTCCTACACCACACTGATGATCAAACAAATGACAAGTGTCTCTCCTTTCTTCGTAACAGAGTTGGACGGCAGCTGCGTATATGTGAAATATGAGTGAGAAGGGGGAGAGTCTCGGGTTGCTCAGAGAATGACACAACTGCCCCCACTGCAGAGCTTTCAAACCAGTGCCGGCCAACTCGTGGCCAGTCTTCCCTTGGTTCACTCCAGACCTGACTTGGATCTCTTCAGTATCCCGAGCAAGGAGATAGGTTGGGCAGACCCCTACAGATCTTTCAACCTGGCATTCAGTAAAATCAAAATGCTGCTGGGCACGTGGGCAAGAAGAACTGTGACGCCTAAAATGCTCTGAGTTCAATTAGGGCTCAGTCATTAATTAGACAGGTAGTCGCATCCTCAAACGGCATTTGAGTCCTGGTCGCTGGGCAACGCAGGACAAATTCAGGGGCTTCCACAGACACTGGAGTGAGAAACTAGCCACTCACATGGAGATTCATAAGAGCCTGAGCTGACTTTTACTTTGGCGCAGATCCCTTGCACTGAGGGGTAATTCCTGCATTTGCAGATAGCTCAGAAATGTTTTATGTATGCACTCTTTCCGAAGACTCTTTTAAAATTTCCTTTCTCGTAGTATAATCGGTTGTTACCCCTTCTATTGATTTCCCTAAAGAGCACAAGTCTATCGCATTAGAAATAGAGAAGAAAAAAAAAAAAGTACGTATCGCTTTTAAGCTGAGTGGAATCAGTTTTCTTCCTTTTTTCTTCGGAGGGAGTAAGATTGGGCGGTGATGGATAGGCAGTGTACCCCTTAGACAGGTCCTCTGAGCTATATTTTTAGAGAGGGGCTTGCTTATTTCTGGTAGAGAAAAGGGAAATTCTGAATGCCACAAGGCTAGAGATTTGCAAAGTCACCAGGCAAAAAACGAAAGTAACAGGTACAGTGGATGCCACCCAAATGTTCATTAATGGACAGACAGATGGATAAACAAAGTGTGGCAAATCCATACAATGGAATACTATTCAGCAACAGAAAGGCAGGAAGGACTGATACACAGTACAGCATGGATGAGCCACAAACACTGTGTTAAGTGAATGAAGCCAGATGCGAAAGACCCCATATTGTGTGCTTCCATTTATGAAATGTTCAAACTGGGCAAATCGACAGAGACAGAGACAGATGAGTGGTTGCCTGTGGCTGGGGCGAGGGGGCAGCAGGGACTGACTGCTAATGGGTACAAGGCTCCCTTTTGGGGGGACGGAAACGTTCTCACATGGATTGTGGTTGACAGCTGAACAAACCTGGGAATATCCTAAAGTCCAGAGACTTTTATGCTTTGAAAGGTAAATTTCATAGTGAATTCTATCTCAATAGCGCTGTTTTAAAAATGTCATGGGTGCAATCCCACTTCTGGGTATTTATAAAAAAAAAACACACCAAAAAAAAAAAAAAAAAACCCACACTGAAATCAGGGTTCCAAGGAGATACCTGAATATGTATGTCTGCAGCAGAATTGTTCACCATAGCCAAGAGGGGAAGGGACCCAAATGTCCACAGAGGAATGAGGGGATAAACAAAACGCAGTGAAATATTACTTAGCCTTAAAAAGGAAGGGGAGTCTGACATATGCTGAGCGTGGATGAGCATTATGCTAAGTGAGATAAACCAGTCACAAGGAGACAAATACTGTCATTGGGAGGTACCTCGTGTAGTCAGAGTCGCAGAGACAGAAAGCAGAGTGGTTGCAGGGGGCTGGACGGTTGGGGAGAAGGGAGGAGGGTGAGATATTATTTAGTGGGTACAGAATTTTAGTTTCACAAGATGGAAAGTTCTGGAGATTGGTTGCACAGTCACGTGCCAAAGTCCTAACCACTCACTCTATGAACCTGCATTAATGTCCCTACATCACTGGCTGACCACCTGCAGTGATGCTGTCCCCCAGGAGATGTGTGACCATGTCTGGAGACCTTTTAGGCTGGCATGATTGGGGAGGCAGGTGCTGCTGGCATCGAGTGGGTGGCGGCCAGGGACGCTCTTCCACATCCTCCGGACGCCCCTCCCTGCCTCCCCCAGAGAATGATTTGCCCCGAACGCCAATGGGACGGACCAGGAGAGAAAGAAACCCTGCTCTAGTTTACTGGCCAGCTGAGCGAATCTCTGACCTACTTTGTTTTGATGAAACAAGGTGCAGAGTTTGTTTTTGTGTAAGCACCTGGCAATGCGGGTTGTGCTGCCCCAGCACGCCTGCACCCCAGCAGGTGGCTGGGGGTGTGTGGGAGCAGCTATGGGAAACCCCCACACCACGCCCCCCCCACCTCAGGCACAAACCAAAGGGGAAGAGAGAGAAAAGCTTTTCCGCATTAGGGGGAACAGGGAACTAGAAGCCCTTCCCGGGCTGTGTACAAAGAGCCTGTCTTGGGTTCCCTCTTCCCAGACTGACGATGATGAGGTGCTGTGTGGAGGATGATGTGGGCTCTGCACGGAGACGGGCTGAGGTCATTCCCCGGAAACTGGCTCTGCCCACGCCTGGCAAATCAAAGAGCTGGTGGTAGCTGTTGAAGGGCGAGGGAGCTTTTCCATTCCACCCTTGATCAGAAGCAGGATAATGGCCACGATGATGGATTACACGGAACGTGTGTGCTGAAGAAAGGCAAGCAAGAGGCAATATAAAGTAGATTGCCAACTCCCGGGCAGAAGATGAGAGGAGAATGCCTTCCTAGACACACCACGAAAACCATTATTCGTGATTTTGAAGAAAAGCAGTTCAGCTAAGAGTCATTATAGCGCTCTCTCCTTCTCTCCTTTTAAAACTACAAGTAGGTGGAGGAATTTGTAACTTACGAAAACAAAGATCAAAGAAGAGTGGAAAGGGCCGAGTCAGAATGTGTCGGTCCTGGGCTGTCTCTGACCTTCTCTAACCTGGGTACCAGATGGTGACACTGTGTGAAAAGGTTTCTCCTGTGAACAAGAGGGAGGATAACGCAGAGTTGTGAGGCGGCAGGGAGGTAAGCGGTGACCTGCACAGAGCCCGGGAAAGGGGTGCTGGTGTCAGGCAGGTCCTAACACTCAGCCACTTATACACGGCGTGCAGTGGTCACATCCCTCCACTCCTCTGTTCCCACAGCTGATGAAAGGTGATGACATATCTACCTGGCAGGGTTGTTTGGAGGGAAAAGTCATATGTGTTTAGCACCTAACACTACATTTAAGCCCAGAGTAGGCACTCGGTACATAGAAACTATTTTGATCTTGAGGCCACGAATCATTTTAATATAAAGGACACGTTATCCTGACACGCTCTGATCACATCCTCAGTAGGAAACGGCTTTTTCTGTTCCAAAATGGCCCAGAGGTGTGTCCTGCTTGCTTGTCTTAGTGTTGAAAATCCAAATCATATGCGGCTTTGTTCCTTTTTCTTTTAGTCATAGATCCCCTGGTTCTTAGGGGACTATTTGGCCACCCAGAATAAAGACTACACTCCCCAGTGTTTCTGTCAGATAGAGGTAGCCATGTGACAATGTGCTACCCAATGGAATAGGAGTGGAAGTGGTACATGAAATACTCAGGGCCTCCCGTTGAGGAGCGAGGCATGCCTTTCCAGCTGGAATAGGCACGTGACGTCAGGAGCTGGAGCAGCCATGTTTGACCATGAGAAGAGGGCTGAGCAACAAGATAGAAAGTGTCTGGGTGCCCGACACAAAGGCCCTGTTAGGTCTCAACCACCCACCTGCACTTTCTATGAGGCAGAAACAAAATCCTACCTTAATAAAGTCACTGTTACTTGGAGGGGATATAAGGCATTGGAGGGACTCTATTTTTTCCTGGAGCCAAATGGTCACCCAGTTTAGGAGACTGATCAGCATTTAAGAATCAGGAGATTTCACATAAAACTTTAGACTCTTAAAATTCTTTCTGAAAATAAGAAACCTTGGGACGCTAGGACTGTGTTTTCTCATGGCCACATGCTTTTTTTTTTTTTTTTTTTAAATTTATTGGGATGACAATTGTTAGTAAAATTACATAGATTTCAGGTGTACAATTCTGTATTACATCTTCTATAAATCCCATTGTGTGTTCACCACCCAGAGTCAGTTCTCCTTCCATCACCATATATTTGATCCCCCTAACCCCCGTCTCCCACCCCCCACCCCCCTTACACTCTGGTAACCACTAACCTATTGTCTGTATCTATGAGTTTTTCTTTCTCATTTGTTTGTCTTGTTCTTCGATAGGTGAATGGATAAAGAAGTTGTGGTATATATACACAATGGAATACTCTTCGGCGGTAAGCAAAGATGATATAGGAACATTTGTGACAACATGGATGGATCCTGAGAGTATGAAGCTAAGCGAAATAAGTCAGATAGAAAAAGTGGAGAACCCTATGATTTCACAGATATGTGAGATATAAAGCACGTGCTTCTTTATATGGGGCAGGTGGCAGCCTGCGGCATCTTCGTCCGTACACGCTTGGTCTGGAGACTGTCCTGTCCTCAGTGTCACTCCACAGATGTGATGCATGGGGGAGCCACAGTGGAGCTGCCCTGTAACTGACAGGCACAGAGCGCTGATGGGCAGGACCATTTGCAGGTCAGTGTCACCACCCCCATGTTGCAGACCAGGGAGCTGTGGTTCTGAGATGACACTGACCTTGTATAAGGTTGTGACTCAGTGGCCGAGGCGATCTGATTCTGGAGTTTGGACTTCTAGCCAGGACCTTCTCTAAACTTGAGCTGAGCTCCAAGGCTTTTTTGAATCAAGCACAGACTCATGCAGAAATCTAAAGGAATCTAAGATTTCCTGGATAATTAAGAGTTTGCTTCCTCTGTATTCACTGCACAGACTTGTAGCAACTGTTTTCGTTGTCTCATTACTGGTGAATATTTTAGCTCTGGGTGATAATATCTCTGTCATCACACTGCATTGTTCAAAGGTGAGGCAGTTTGCAGGACTGAAATAAAGCCCTGACATTTGGCCTGGGCTCAGGGTCCCTTTGCTCTCTACCAAGTGCCATGAAAGAAAAGAGCAGTCGAGACGGTGATTGAAGTTGGTGGCAGAGGTCATAAGCCTGTGCTGGGTTCCAGGACATCCTTTCCTGGGAAGGTTCATCAACAGATATGCACAGTTGGCTCATGTCAGCGTTCCCTGGATGGGTTCAAGGCCAGAGCTTGTGGTTACGGCTGTTCCCATGCTTGCCTCATAGTTTGGCTTTCTGTCTCCCCCCTGCCTGCAGCCCCCTGACAGATACACTGTCCAGACCCACACTAAAGCATACATTGGGAATGCTTTGAAAGCTCGAGAAGGAATCTTACGTCTTGGAATCACAGAATGTCAGAATTGGAAGGGACCTCAGAAAGCTTCTGGTCCGACCCTTTTGATTTATAAGACAGGAAACAGATACAAAGAAAGGAGGGGAACTGGTCAATATTTGTCCACCAATAGCATTTGCCTCGTGACCCCCTTTTGCTGTAAGTTAAAGGGGAAGGCAGGGTTGTACATTGGAAAGATGATGATGATGACGATGGTGGTACAGCAGTTGTGCTGTTTCCGTCCTAAGCACTAAATTGAGTGCTTTACATGGATTTTCTCATTTATTCCTCACCACAGCCCCCTTAGGTTACCACTCTTATTCCCAGTTACCATTATTACTCATTCCCATGTGACTTGAGAGGCATGGAGAGTCAAATCATGCAAACATGATTACATAGACATACAGGGGTTTCTCCCAAACCCGAAGCCGGGCTATCTAATTCCATAGGTGAATTGTTACCACTCAATTGGACTTCAGTCTTCAAGAGTTTCCAACTCAAATTCCTACAGGGACCGAGCTGACCCCTCAGGCCAGGCAGGGCCTTGTCTAAATGGAGGAGCTGCTAATAAGGCCCCCCCCCCCCCAAAACTGCTCCTATACAGCTGTGTGGCACCAGTGTGGTCCATAGCGTCCACTACAGAACAGGAAATCAGAGAGGAGATGTTTCGTCTCCAAGGTGAAATGTTAATGCCCTATGAGGAGGAAGTATTTCTGTTTGGAGGAAGAAATGATAGGGCATGTACTCTGCTCATAGAGAATAAAGAATGACTTAGAAAACTTGCTTTGTTTCACAACTAAACACGTGGAAACACAACATAGTGTTTTCTACCTTCAGTTTCAAGCAAAACACAGATGTTTGAGATTAAGCGATTTAATATTCCCAGAAACTATTCAAATTGTTTACCAAGACTCTAGCTGGTATCAATTGACTATATAAACAATGAGCCTTCCCCAGGTCTCAGTTTTTTGAATCTGTATAATGGGACAAATATGATTGGATTGCCTTGCTTAAAGATGACTGTAAACTGGTTTTTAAAGACAAATAAAAAGAAATTCTACATTTAAATAAAGAAAACTTGTTCTAATATAAGAAAAAGTATATTATATCCATATGGCAAAACTATTGATGTTAAAATTGTTTCTTTGATTTGATCTTTAAAAGCACCAGCAACAATGTTTCTATTCAAATATTAGAACTGAGACTTTGTTTCACAGATGTTTTTTTAAAAGTATAAGATTAATGAATGCTTATTATAACAAACTCAAACACTAAATTAGGGTGTAAAGTTGGGTTTTTCACTTGTGGCACTGCTGACATTTTAGCCAGAAGAATGCTCTGTATGCACTGTCTGTCCACTGGAGAATGTTTAGCAGTATGACTTGTACCTACCTACAAGATGCCGGTACAATCACCCCTCTGCACCCCACAAATGTGTCCAGACATTGCCAAATGTACCCTGGGTGCAAAACCAACCCCTGGTGAAAGCCACAGTATACAATAAACTATAACTGAACATGCCTCCCCTTGGGGTGGGGAGAACCGACTTCCCAGAGGTAATCACTGGTATCGACTTGGTGCATATATTTCCAGCAATTTCCATGCATCATCCAACACGTATACTCACTTTTACTTCACCTCCGTGCAGGTGCACAGGCAGGAACCCTGCCTACTGCCAAGTGGCATCATGCTATTCCTTGGCATTTTTTAAGATTTAAAATATATCTTACTTACTTTTCTATGCGTCTACATTTAGAGCTTCTGCATACTTTTAAAGAAATAGCAGCACTGTAGTCCGTTGGATTCCTATACTCTTATTTAACTGATTTCAGGCATGTCCAACTTTCCCTACTATAAGTAATACTGCATTGGATATTTTGATACTGTGGCCTTGCACATTTTTACCATCATTTCTAGGGGACCTGTTGGATCAAAAGACATGCACCTATAATATTGATACATTGCTACAAAATTCTCCAACATATGTTTTTGCCTCGTTGGTAGTCTTCGAGCTCCAATGTTTTTCCCTCCTTCTTAATGTCCATCATAGTACAGTAGTTAATAGCTTGGTGAAATGTCCATACTCCTGAAGGTGAAAAACTGCTTTAAAGTAAAAGAAACCCAAGTTTGGGTTCCAGTTCTACCACGTGCTCTGCAAGTTTCACCAGGCAAATTGTTTAAGCCTCGCTGTTCTCATCTGTAATGATAACCATAATTGTAGCGCCTCCTTCCAAACATTGCTGCTGGAATTTATTGAGATTCTATGTATGCCTAGCACACTGCAATTAATTATTGTTGTTAATACTAAAACGCAAGGGAGTAGGAGGTTCAGAAAAGTGTACACAATCTAACAATTAAAGAACATTGTGTTGCCAGATGATTTAGCGACCGCTACAAAGATGAACTTGAGATGATCATAAAATGAACATGATAGAAGGGAAAATATTTTTCCTCACCAAGGAGACTGTAATTGATGCTTGAGTCACTGGATGCTTATGAATCCAGCAGAGAGAGAAATACCTCTATTTATATACATATACACATAGGATATGAATATACTTGCTTTGAAAACACACCTCCATACATTTACGTAAGAGAATGTTGTGGGCATATGGATTTTCCCTACACCGGGGGAATATTCTGAGATGCCAGGGAGACATATTCCCTTCCTGGGTAATTTCAGAAAGTTCCTTTCCACACTTGCTAAGAGTGAGTCACCATCATAACCAGACTATCTGGAAAACTGGTTTCCAACTTCACCTAAAGTGCATCAAAGAAATCGAAATAAAGACGTACATGCCAGTAGGACTTGAGCAGGGCAGTGGGTTTCAAGGATCCTCTGGACCCTGTCTGAACAGTCTACCTTCTCACTCAGGCATGAGGTGACCCTGGAGCCTGGGCTTTGGAGAGAGACAAATTCACATTCAGATCCCGGCTCTGCCACTGACCAGCTGTTTATTTTTGATTGACTTAACCCTTCTGGGCCTCACCTTCGTCATCTGCAAAAGGGGACAATAACTACGTCACAGGGTTCTCTGAGGATTTACTGAGAGAATGAGTGAGAGTTGGCATCTGTTGGTTTTGCCTGCTCAGTGTCTGGTAATTTGACCCTAATCTTCCTTGAGACACTGCCCCTTGTCTGCTGTTGGTCCTTGAGGGTCACATGAACTAACTCCTAGGCCGACGCAGGGTTGAACACGTATCTGGGAAGTGGCCAATCAGAGCAATGCATTGCTCTGGACAGTGATTGGTTTAGGTCTGGGCATGTGAACCAATCGGAGCCAAGGAGACTCAATTCCAAGATGTCTACGAGAAATGTGGAAACTCTGGACTTACTGAGGTGTTAAGATGGAACCTCAGCTTGGCATCTTGCTACATCCTGAAAAGAGAGGCATCCAGAAGAAAGCTCAGAGGGACAGAGTAAGACCTAATTCTGATGACACCATCGGAATTCTTGCATCCAGTTTGGCCAAACCTCAGGCATCCCTGGCCTTTTGGAAAGATGGACCAACAATTAATCTTTTTGATTTAAACCAATTGGCTTTCCAGTCCCTTGAAACTCAGAGTTCTCACTGATACAACATACAGAAAGTGTAGTCCACCGTCTGGTAATTAGCACATAAAGAGCTGGGTGGGTCCTTAGGAGGTAGCTCTGTTTTCTGCAGAGACTAACCAATTTTGTTTCTCCTTGGCATCTCAGAAGAGAGGGCTGACTGACAACACTGGGAGATCAGGTTCATGGCACGGTAATGAAAGCAGCTGCTGTGTGAATAGAAAACAACAACAGGAACCCTGGGCCCAATTTACTCACACCTGGCACCATGCCAGGCTGCAGGGTGTCAAACTCAGGGAGGGAGCAGACGCTGCTGCTGCCACTTCAGGAAGGCTGTGTTGCTGATGCAATCGGGCCCCATTCTGTAATCAGCCAGAAGAAGGCCAGAGCCACCTGGGTAGAGGGTCATTGGCTTCAAGGGTGAACACCAATGCTCCAAACAAACAGGAAAAAAAAGTCACAACAAACCCTGCCACCAGCTCAGCACTAAGCTGTCCAAACCAGGCTTGAAAGAGAGGGACGGGCCTTGTTTGATGTTAAAATGCACAGGGAAGCATGTATGAGGGGGTTACAGAGCATGGAGGAGCGAGCTGTGGCTTCACAGAGCAGTTTCTATCCTGGCTTCACTGATTTCAAGCTGTGTAATTTTATTAATTTATCCCCTTGGCTCAAAACTATCCAATGACTTCCCACTCTATTTATAGTAAAGGCTGAAATTTTTAGCATGACCCACAAGCCTTTGGGCCTACCACCCTCTGCTTTCCCCTCTGACCCTGTCTCCTACCACTCAGCTCTTCACTCCTTCCACACCAGTCATGCCGGCTCTGTGCTGCTCCAACCTGGCCCATACACCTCTGCCCCAGGGCCTTTGCACTGGCTATTCCTTCTTCCTGCACTATTTTCCCTGCAGACAGATGTATGACTTACTCCTTTACTTTATCAGGTGAGACTGGCCTTACCTGAAAGCAGCTTTTCTTACCCCAGCACCATTACCTGACTCGTGTGCATCTCCCCGAGATATTATTTATTAATTCTTTTGTTAACCCCTGTCTTTCCCCCAAGAGCAGGGCTTCTTATTTGCTTTGTTCACTGCTGTATCATCAGTGCCTAAAACTGTGTCAAACACATAGCAGGCGCATTGTAAATATTTATTTATTTAGCTGTTTAACACATTTACTGAGTACCTACCTGTGCCAGATGTTGATAAAACAGTATCGAGAGAGATAAGATTACCTACTCTTGTTGTCGAAAAATATTCACGTAGACAAGTGAAAGAACAAGAGGAGTAGGCTAATTTCAGAATGTGGCCAATTCTTTGGAGTGATAAAGGGTGACTGGGGAACAAGAAGTGTTTTTAAATAAATGGTCAAGGTAAGTCCCGAGGTAGAGGTAAAGTTGGTGAAATGGTGAGAAAAGTACATTCCACCAGGTGCAGACCAGGGAGGATAAGAAGGGTTCCAGGTGGGAGGAACAGCAAGTGCAAAGGTCCTGAGGCAGGAAAGGACTGAGATTGTTGGAATACCTAAAAGCATTCAGCGTGGCTAAAGGAAGGAAGAGACAGACAGGGGACACAGTCAGAGAAGTGGGCATGGGGAGGTCCCTGAAACAGAGGCGAGGGTCTTGGATTTTCTTCTAAGGAAGAGCAGCCATTATCTCATCCTTTCAGACTCAGTTTCATCTCCCATGAAGTGGAGATGATGAACACCCATGGGGAGAGGATTCGGCGAGGAAAGGCAAACACAGCGCCTAGCACAGTGCTTGGTGAGGGGTAGGTACTGAACCTTAGCGACTCTACACTCTTGCCTGGGAACACACCCAAACTTGACATGAGGCAGAAGTTGACTAGGATATTCAGTTTCTGCTTCTCAAACTCAAAGGCTTATTTGGTAGAAACGATCAGAAATGAACCTTAAGGATCAAGTGGGTTCCAACTTTAGAATTCTCACGGTTCCTTTCCGGTGCAGGGCAGACTGTCACTCTCCCCACGTGATCCTGTGTTATACAAAAACATGCTGCCCGAGCTGAACGCGTGTGAGTTGTCAGTTGTCAGTGAACATCAGTATTAGTGGCAGAATGAGATTTAGCAGGGTGTGTGTGGAGACCCAATCAAGCAGTGCCGTTCTCTCTGCCCTGACAGACATCCCTGCTCAGCCTGTGGGCACCTGCTGCATCTCAGGAAGTTACGTGGGGAGGAGGGGAGACCAGAGCACACTGGCAGGTCCTGTTGGCAGCTGACTGCCAGCACCCGGGCACTGCCCCCGCATCAGGCATGCCCATAGCTAGTCTTTTTGAGCACACAGGGGTGAGAGGGGAATTTCGTTTGACTTAAGCGAAAAGCCCCACTCATACAAGGCACAAGTGGACGAATCATCCACGTGACCCCCTGTCATCAAGCAGGTCAAAATCCGTATCCCCTAAGACCCACAGGTACACACCCCTAAAAGGATGTCTCATCTACAGCCCCAAGCCTTGAAGGAAGCAGACAACATAAATACACGCAATTAGGAAACAGTGTGCTTGGGAGATGATGTGAATATCTGAAGAAATTTCTCTCTGATCCAAGGACTATTTAGTTTCAAAGAAAATTTATCTTTACTTGGAGTCTTGGAGAAAAATACTGCAACAACTTTGAAACACTAGCCGTCTTTCTGCTCATATACAGGGATTTGACTTGGAGATTTCACCTTCTTACAAAGGAATGCTTTTTGTGCAGACTAGTCTGACTCAGCAATGGGAAAGACGGACCCACTTCTGCCTCTACTTACTGAGTTCTCACCGACCCACCTTATCAGCACATCACCGAGTGACTTCAAGAGTGACGACGGCAATACATGGGGAAGCCTTAACCCAGGAGGCCATAGCTGCGAAGTTATCATCAGGAAATAATTCTTATGTAACTAATGGGATGTCACTCGCAAAAGGAATTACCAGGGGGGAAAGACGCATCTCAATTGTCCAACATAGGAGAATCATAGTACATTAATACTATAGTCAAATACTTTATAGTACGATATTTTCAAACAGTGGACTACTTGGCAGTTGTTAAAATGCAAAAGGTAACTTAATGACTAAAACGATAGTTAGGAAAATTTTAAAAAACAAAAATAAACAAATACAAGCAATATAATCCCCTTAAAAAGATGCTTATTTATCTACACATACACACGCATAATATAAAGTTTATGTGATATAATAAAATTCATATTATATGACATGTGCATATGTACTGTTTCATATTTATATAAATACTCATATAGCATATATGATATAATATAAATTATATATTATGTATTCATATTATATACTTATACAATATGTATATTATAAACACATATACAATATTAATATTATGCATAAATCAACCTCTATACTATATATGATATACATAATATATAAATTATAAAGAAACTTTACTTGTTTTAAATCTTATGTATATTCTGTTTCTCTAACATATATGTGTACATATAACTTTATGTTTAGACATAAAACTTTATATATACACACATATATATTAGAGAGAAAGACTGCATGCATAGTCATATCCATACACACATATTATTAAAGGTACATTTGAAATGTAGATTTCCAGGCACATATTACTTTCACAAAATGAAAAATAAAAGTTATTTTAAAATGACTTTTAAACATCTCTGATAGACTCACAGAGCATGACTTGCTTATTCTAATCACAGTATCTTCTGCAAAGCAGATGCTTAACTAACGTTCATTATCTTGAGAAAGAAAAAGCACGGCAAGAGAATGGAATCGTTTCGGCGAAGAAGAAACAATCCCCAAACCTCATATGAAATCCTGGGAGTGTGTGGGTCAAATTCAGTAGACATAACTCCATATGTTTTTTTTTCATTTGTTACTCTGAGCAAAACAGAAAACTCAACCGATTCTTCTGGTCCAGAAGTGGAATTCTCAATGGATTTGGAGAAAAATTGTACTTGGGAATATGGCACTGAAAGACTATTTGTGAAACGTCTTTCCTAATGACCAATAAACATGGTTTATGTTTAAAGGAATATTATGCAAATGTGTATATTAGTCAATCACTGGTGTTTTTAATAAGTATATGAAAATATATACTTATTTATTTACATATATCATTTATATGATATATGTAAATCAGCCTTAAGTTCAGGAATGCTCACCTGATACTAATGATTTGATGCCTGCTCTCTAATCTTTGTAGTTTAAAAATATACTAAAAAATAAAAACAAATGATCCTGACGTGTCTGTCAGTTACACTTTGCCAGTACAGAAACAGCCACTTTTGTGCTATGAAACCAGTGGATGCTGCTTTATTTTATTGTGTTTCTTTGATACCTGTCTGTTTGATACCCCATTAAACTGTGAGCCCCACGAGAGCAGGGACCATTGTTTGCCATGCTTGCCCTATATCCCAACACAGAGCAATGCAAACGGCAAATAGATGTTGAAGAAATAAATCAACAGATCCTGTCATCATACAATATTCCTATAGGGAAACATTATTTCAATTAATATACCACGAGAAATACTCCCTATATGTCTTGGTTCCTGG
The DNA here is from genome assembly GCF_036562045.2 of Rhinolophus sinicus. Lineage (NCBI taxonomy): Eukaryota > Metazoa > Chordata > Mammalia > Chiroptera > Rhinolophidae > Rhinolophus > Rhinolophus sinicus. The sequence continues at coordinate 23,678,520 of NC_133762.1, forward strand.
CTTGTGTCTTATGTTCATTGGTTTGCGTTTTATTGTCCTTTGAGTGTTTACAGCAAGTTTCCTTGAAACACTTTATGACACTAAGTGGGGCCCATGTAAACAATGAATTCCAAAAAAAAAAACACAAAAAAAACAAAGGGGGAAAAAAACAGCAACTCCTTCCAGAAAGCAGTCTCTGTTGGGTTGCCTTTTTCCCTTCTTTGCTTGAACCACTGCCGATTTCACATCTCCCAGGAGCCAGAACCAAAGCCTGTGACATCTGAGCTCAGTGTCACAAGGAGACGGACCCGCCTCTACAGAGAACAAGGCGCCCCAGTGACAAGCCACAGGGGAGAGAGGAGAAACGAGCAGAGAATAAGAAATGCCAAGTTGGCGACGGAAGGAGAAGTGACTTGGGGTGGGGCACACATAATGCAATATATAGATGATGTATTACAGAATTGTACCCTTGAAACCTATGTAGTTTTGTTGATCATTGTCACCCTGATAAAATTTAGGGAAAAAAAAGAAAGAAAGGCCAACAACTTGAGTCCGCAAGGCTAACAGGAGCGGGTTTATGAAGCTCAGGGTGCTGCTCTCTCTGTCTCACTCCTGCATCTGGGGGTTCTATCTCCAAACCACGTCCGATGTCCTTCACCATTGTCATCCCCTTTGTCCCAACGATGAGCATTTTTCCCTGGACAGGAACTTCCTAACTTCACTTCCTGCAACCCCGCTGTGCCCCTATCGTTGTCACATTTGCCAGAGCAATGACCTTGAAAAGGAAATCAGACTACGTCACCCATCAGTGAAAAACCTCCCAATGGCTTGCCACCCACCATACTTGCGATCAAGTCCACATATTTTCTCCTGGTCCATTCAGTTCTCTAGGAGTGGGCTCCCGAGCGCCTTGGACTTCCTTGTGGGCCATATTCTCCCCCACTCTTTTCTTGTTAATCATGTACCAAGAACTCTGGAGCATGCATTTCCACCTCAGGGCCTTTGCACGTGCTGTTCCCTCAGCCTAGACGTCTCTGCTCTCACATCTTGACATGCTTGGCTCCTACTCACTGGAGACTCTGTTTCCAAGTCCCTCCTGAAAGGAGCCTTTCCTGACCACCTCCTCTAATCTAACCTGCCCACCTTAACCAGAGCCTTCCTCTTTGATTATCTTCCCAGGAACTCCGCCATGTCTAAAACGATCCTGCGTGTCTGTGGTGCTGTCTGTCTCTCTCACTAACATGTCAGCAACACGAGGGTGGGGACCATGTCTATCTCGTACACCTTTATCCCCAGTGTGTAATGCCTAGCACAGTGTTGGCACGGAGAAGATGCCCAATCAATAACACTTAAGGGTCTGCACAGGGCGAGCACGTTTATTTTGCATAAAAGCGAATTATCTATCAACCACTATAAGCCAATGGCCCTCTAACACCTATTATTACACTCAATGTGCAAACCTGGACCCTGAGCCTCAGAGCTTGTCCACCGGATGCCCAAGGACATGTCACTGCTGCGGGCAAGCCTGGCTTTGAAGCTGCTTCTATCTGACTTCCAAGTCCACCTTCGTAATCGTCTCTGTCCACTGTCTCCCATGCGCTGATTAGGCATGGTGTCGCTGTAAAGTGAGCTCAAGCCAGTACTGTACTCATTGGTTTACTCGAGAAGGATCTAGTGAGAACATGACGGGTCCTGTGTCCAGGACTGGGCCGCCCACGTATCTTCATCCACAAAGCTATCACAGCCATCCTTTTGCTATTCGAACAGTGGCTGTTAATCACCTCTGGAGAGGGGAACGAAAGGAAACTCCTGGAGCTCAAACAGGATTTACTGAGCACCTTCTCTGTGCCAGGTCCCCTGGATACAGTCTCGTTGAATTCTCAGGGGCAGCATCACAGGGCAAGTTATAATGCTGTCAGGGTGGTGATGGCAGGACGGAGCCTCAGAGAGGTTAAGTGACGTGCTCACACAGGCAGAAAGTGACAGCGTGTCTCTCCCCAAACTGTCCTCCTCTGTCTACATCACACCTTGACACTGGCGTGCGGTAGGAGGCACCCAATAAATGTATGTGAAATGAATAAATGAAGTCCCCAGAAAAACCCAATTTATTTTCAGTAAGCCACCTGCTTTCCGCCTGTCCACATAGTGGTAACTCCCAGCTATAAAAATGACTGTTCTCGATTTGGGAAATCCGTTTTACTACCTGATGGCAAACTACCCTTTCTGCTAACGATTTTGGAAGCGATAACACCAGCTACCAACGCAAATTCATAGCATTCACTTAATTTGCTTGGATTTATCACGTCCTGTAATTTTGTGGGCACGAGACAGTTACCAAAGATTACCAGTCTGCGGTCAATAGTTTTCAATATCTGAAAATGTACCATGTACCAGGCACTGTCGCTGGCCCTTCGTATGGAATGTTATATTTAATTCCAGTACAATCTTGGGAACTACGGATGACGATTATCTGCATTTCCCAGAGCAAGGCGAGTCATGGAGGAATTCAGTGACTGGCCTCATGTTGCCCAGGGACCAGGCTGTGGTAGAGGCAGGATTTATGCCCCAGCAGCCTCACTCCCAGGCCACGCTCTGAGCTACTCGGCTAGCAGGCCTCCGGGAAGCCGAGAGCTGGAAAAAAAACAAATACTCAGGACGTGGGGAAGAGGAACTCAGGAAATCTTTACGCCTCCTCATCAGTTCTCACAAATCCCTACCACACCGAATCCAACAAGAAATAATTTTTCCCCAGGGTCTGACCCCCAAATGCTTCCAGCATGAACTCTTTGCTTCCCTCATCACAAAATTATTCAAATGCTCACAGGCAACTGGCAGCCTCTGGAACCTGATCTCAGAACCGACGGGGGCCTGAAAGATGGTCCTAATGATATTACCAAGTGGCTCTTCCCCTTTTTGGCCTCAGCTGAGAGGTTACGTCCAAAGATGATTCTACCAGACGAGCTCTGCGGATGTGACGGGATTAGCCAATTGCAAAGCTTATTTTTGACCTCCAGCAGAAAATTGAGCACATACGCTCATGAAGGCCATGGGGACTCTAGGAGAACATCAAGTTGATTCATCAAATTAGCTCAAACATAATTGTCCTGCATGAGTGGCTATAGAACTCATCAGCTATAAACCTGTCAAAAAGCCATCCGCTCTGATGTTAAATAGAGACACAAAGTCATGTTGTTCGGAATTTGACATTTGTTGTTGGACTTTCGCCTGCTAAGGATGCTTTGTTTCCTCTTGGAGGAAGTTGTCGAAAGATGCAGAGCAGATAGATCAGAGCAGAAAAAAGGAACGCACACGAGTTTCTAGAAATACCAGTTTCTATGGATCAGAACTGTAACTATATTCTTTTCTTCGAGAACCTACAAAGGTTAAAGTCACACATTTTGAACGTGTGTGTGTGTTTTACTAATCATGCTGCAAGTGGATCACTTGCCTCTCTGCAACCGAGACTGTTCTCAGAAAGGCAGATGACGCACACACTGTGTACAATATCTGCATCTTTTGCATAACATGTTCTCTCGCCCCTGCGCCCATGTGACACTACAGAATGCAATAGCTGGAAGTCAGAAATTTTTGCAGAGGGAAATCTACACAATGTCAGGGCAAGATTTAAGTCTTAAGCAAATTCCCATCTAGTCACTGTTGCAGGTCACGATTTTTGCCTTACACAGCGGATCGTCTCAACTCTTCGCAGGTCCCTGCGTATGCAGAGAACTGTGCTTTGCTCTGGGTGTCTACCCACGTGCCAGAGGGAGGTCAACACCACCAGCCTTCCTGTATAAATCCAAACAAGTCAAGTTCGCCTCATGCACCCCACGCCCAGTCTGAAATTATTTCACTGTTGTCTGACGTGTCTTCTTTTGGTGACTACTTGTCTGGTTCCTAATTTTTATGCTGTTTGGGGGTAATTTCCCCCCTTTTTTTGTTACCGACAAAGACAGAGGAGGCCTGCTGTAATTTGTGGGTGACTGACAAGGCTGAATGTTGCTAAGTCAAATGTTTTGATTGATATCAGAGGAGACCTCCAGGCCCTAGACATGACAGGCTGCCATAGCTCCTTCAGAGCTGGTGATCAGTAAATCCCAGGCAGAAAGCCGTTCACGCGCAAGTCAATACATTTTCCCTTCTAGGGCGTTTCGGCATCAAGTATCCAAAGCCTTAAAACCAGCATACTCTCTAGCAATACCACTTCTCGGATTCTGTCCCAAGAAGATAAACAGACAACTGTGTGAGGATATGAATACGAGGATGTTTATCTTGGTGTTGTTTAGAAGAGGAAAAGTTAAAAAGAAAAACACACAAAACTACTTATCCAGCCATACGGTTAAGTAAACAGGTTAAGTAAATATGATGCATCCATCCATACAATGGAATATTTATAATCACTAAAATTTCTTACGTGCATCTTTATTGATTGATAGGAAAAGCTATTTGCCATAAGTATCAAGCGAAAACTAGTTTATAAAACTCTATTGTGTTATATTAGCCTCTACGTAACTATATTGTCTATAGTATTGCACTATATGGAATCTGTAAGGAAAAAGCTTTTGAAAAGGCATAGCCAAACCGTAACAGCAGTGATATCCGTGGGTAATTTTTAACTTCTTTTTTATTCGTTATGATGTATGTGCATTCCTTTTACAGTCAGGAAAAAAAAGGTGTTTTTTTTTTAAACTTTAGTAAAGCAATGCCCATTGACTTGAGAAACTTTTCATATCCTTGTGACCCATTTAAAAATCTCTCTATCATATCACATTAGAGTTAATGGACCTGACTGTAAAGGGCCACCAGGATGAAAAATTGACCAGGGGCCCAGAAAACCTTCTGCTGATTCTTGTGGACCATGGTTGTGTTTGATCTTAGGTTCTTGGCAGACTGAGTTAGAATTTTCTCTTTGAAAGATGAAACTGTGAATTTCCTGTTAGGCAAGACCCAGGTTGATTATTTCTTAAGTCAGCGCTCTCTACTCCTAGTGAAACTGAAAACCTGAAGAATGGTGTCATCTGTAAATTTCCTGTGCAGGCATCTTCCCCAAAAAACAACCATTCAGAGATCAAAAGAGGTGGTTTAGCAGAGTGGTTCAGGACAAAAACGCGGAGGCAGGATGCCAGGATACAAATCTTAACCGTGCCACTTGCTGGTGGTACAGCTTTGGGAACCCACTTACCCTCTCTGTGCCTTTGTGTCCTCACTGATATGGCGGAACGAATACTGATAAAGCTCCCTGCCTGACAGCGTGGTCATGACACGGAAATGAGGTGTGCCAGGTGACGGGCCATCAAAAGTGCACCACAAATGTTCATTACTAACATGACGGCCATTCGGCTCTGTCCTGCAGAGCGCAGTGGGCTGGTACTGGGCAAAATCTCTAACTTATGTATTGTTGGGGTCGCCAACCTAACTTGCAGCTTCCCTGTTGTGTGACCTGCTGTTGACTGCCTCCTGAATCCCGAAGTGCTTGACCTCGATTTGTGGGCCTACTGAGTCACAATAATCAACCCTCGCTTTGAATGGCTCTGCTCTCACAATTACTTGCATCCTTATCTTTATATTCTATAGCCTTTAGTTTACATCCCCTCCAGCCCCAAAGGTCTGAAAAGATACCAAAGCCCGACAGCTCTGACTCCTTACCCTATGGGGATGAAAACAAGAGTTGATCTAAGGCCTCAGAGCAGAGGTCAGAAGCGAACAGCTCTCAGAAAGGACTTTATCCAAAGACACTGTCGGTTTTATTTGGCACAGACAGTAGTTTTTAATAAATTACTTTCCAACTTTTATAAAATTGGTACAAAGCACATCTCCCAATTTCCAGAATTCCTTACGAAAAAAGAAAGCTTCTCTCACTTTGAACTTGATATGAAAACATGATTATACTACAGCTCTAACTTACTTTGCTTAGCATACCTCTAAGAGTCAGCCGTTCGACTCACAGAGACGTGGCACATTCATCCACATGCCTGTAGGCTATTCCGTCACATGAAAAGGACGTAAATTATTTTTACCTTCTCCTATTAATAGATATTTGGTTGTTTCTAGTTTTTTTTTTTCTGCTAATACAAATAATGCTGTTATGAACATTTTTGTACTTGCCTCCTTGTCAATGTACAAGTCAAATAATAGGTTGTTTTGGGAGACAAACCCGTTCAGTAAAACTATAAAGAAAAGCAAGGGAATTATAAACACCCAACTCAGGGGAGTGACTGCGGAAGATGGTGGGGTGCATGTGACTAGGGAGGGTTACACAGGAAACTCTGACAGCATTATAATATGCGATTTTAATTGTGGGTTCAAAGGTGTTCCCTTATTTCAGGTATACTTGATAATTCACGTATATTTTATACATAGTCTACTGTAAGAATCCAATTTGAAAAAATATTTTTGAATGAACTGGAAGAAAAATGGAGAGATCTAGGCAGCACTGGGCCCACGTTCTCACAGCTGTTTCTGTAAAAAAAAAGTCAAGGACTGTTCAATTCGTCAGCATCCCACAGTCTCACCATTATACAACATCTGTTTATTCATCTGTGTTACTTGTCTGGGCGCCTTTCGTATCGGAGCTTATAACGCCAGCCCTAGAAGACGCTATCATCTCTCGAGTGCAGGTGAGGAGAACCCGTTTCACTCCCCACAAAGTCCTTCCTGGAACAAATGAAGGGTGAAAAAAGACATTCACGCGCCTAGCATGTCTGCGAGCCGCAAAGTCCACCGTGGGAACCCCAGAGAGACCTGCCCGACTTCCACAGTACGTCCACGATCTTCATGCACTGTCTCAGCCAACAACACAGGACTCGGAATTAGAGCGACTCACCATCAAGGAGAAACAAAGCAAAGCAAACAAGTTCGTCTTTCACCTCCTGTCTAGAAGTCATCATTTCCAGGTCGAGGAAATATATCCCGAACACTCAGCGAGTCCGCCAACATTGCTGCCCCTGTTGCTATCTCTTAATCGAAACAAGGAGATGGTTTAAAGACGGCCGAAGGTGGGATGCGTTTCCCATAGGAAATCCCTCTAAGGACGGAGCCACACAGCTCTCTGCACTGCTTAGGATGACCTCTTGTGCTGTCCAGGTGAAGGACGATATGGCAGGAAACTCAGTGAGCTTAGCTTTTACGAACACCTCCGTCCAGTCAGGACTTACCCTGTATGTGTGAGCAACTGCCCTGTATCTGTTATCCGCCTTCATCACTTCCTAACAAAAACCCTAGACTGAGCCCCAGGCAGAGAGGAGACTGCAGACGGCCAGAGCTCTGGGGCCTCTGCTTCTTAAGGCTCCGGCTGCTCCCAGCTCCCCATCCCCTGCCATTCCCTTCACCTCAACCACAGTCCTCTCACCTGGATAATTTCAGCAGCGTCCCCACTTTTCTCCTTGTTGTAGTCTGGTGTCCCTCCAATCAGGTTTCTACCTCGAGACCACTGTGATCCTTTGTTTTTTTTTAGAACTCGAACTACTCACTCCTCCACTTCAGTAAAATTTCCAATGGCCTCACTGTGCTATGTGCAAAGTACGAAGTCCATAGTGTAAATTTCAAGCCCATTCACGGTCTCTACTCTTAGCTCCTGCTCGTCTGCCTTTTTATCCACACTCCAGCCAATCCAAACTCTTTGCAGCTACCTCGCACCCAACATATTTTCACCCCTTCCAAACTTTTCCACGTGTTACTCCTTCTACCTGGAAGGTGATCTCCTTTTCTACCGTCCCCCCTTCCTCTGACTAGCTGTTACTCAGACCTCAGTCTTCCATGGAGCTCTCACTGTGCCTGAGAAACAGTGTTTTTCTCAACTACCAAGACTAGACAAGGTATCACACGATACATGTGCTCTAGCAGCATATATGGCAGAACCGTATGTATTGAATGAAGCTTTTTCTTTCATATGTATATGAATATATATGTGTGGGCATATAGATATATGTGTGTGTACATATGAACACACACATATACATATACTTTAAAGTTTATACTAGGAAAATCATCGTAGATGTGTTCAAATATTTAGCTATAATTTTTTTTATTAGAATGTGGTTGTAATAGCAAAAAAATTGAAAACAACCTCAATATCCAACAATAGGGATTGATTAAATGAATTAGAGTATATCTATTCAATGAAATGTGATTTTGTTATTCAAAATGAGCTTACAGAGTACTATTTAAAAATATGAAAAGATCTTGAGGACACATAATTAACGTGGGAAGGATTACAAAACAGTAAATGTTTTATGTATAGTAATATTTTGGTTAAAAAAGCATAAAAATGTACAGAAAGGCAAAATAACAAAGTGTTAACAGCACATTATGGATGAATATGAGAGTTAACTTTTACTTCCTTGCTCATCTGAATTTTCTAAGTACATCACAATAAACACGACTATTTTTTCTGACTTGAGAATAACAATAGAAGCTTCATTGGCTTGTCTTATTATTTAAGGGAACAGGAGAGGATGCTGAGGGATTCTGACTTCTGCAGGAATCTTAGGGCTACAGTTGTTGGGACGTGAGGCGGCATTAAACAAAGGAGAACATGCAGACAGGAAATGGGAGCGTGGGCACAGCGAAAACCCATTTTGCCTCCCTGCAAACTTGATCTCAGACGGGCTCCGGGCTCCGACTATGGCTGTACTCATGTACCCTGCCTGTGAATTCAAGCAACCTCTGAGTGTGTGTCGGGGGAGAAAGCTTTGGTTTCACTGACTCAGGCCGGAAGTAATTTCCTGCTTAGACAGGAAAAAAAAAAGTGACGGAGAGCATCTGCAGGGCACACGGGACACCTATGAGCAAGAAGGTACCGCATCGGCCTCCTGCCCACTCAAGGGGGTCTACTTGTATGATTAGTCTTCCTTTGGGGGACTTTGTGTGTACCCCAGGGGTACCAAAAAGGATTCATTTTGATATAGAAAGGACATGTATAAATTTGAATTTATTTTTATTTTTGTGTTACAAAAAGTACAATTTTTATGTTATATTTAAAAAGAAAACCCAAACCGTGCATTGGCACGGGTACCCTGACTCATTCTAGATGTGAAGGTCCCATCGACCAGACCAGGGAAACTATAATGATGGGGGAGGGGAAGCTCATCAAGGTGGAGGCTTGGCCTGACCCTTCACTCCTTCCTTAGGTCTCAGCCTATCACCAGGCAGGGCAGTTTAGTTGTGCCTATGTATGTGGATATACAGCTTTTATCACCTAAGCTTACTGGTATCCATTTGGAATCTCAGGTAGGACAGTCTTTTAAACCAAGTAACTCAAACAAAAAAGTAAACCAGACTTTTGAGTCAATGTATCATAAAGTGAGTGATAAACCAAGGTCTTCAAAAAGGATGAACCATATTTAATGTTTTCTCTCACTATCAAATTTTTTAAATAAGAGCCAGCATTTTTTAAATACTTTTAAGTAGAATAAAATTATATATGTACGTGATATATACACACACACATACATATAGTTATTATATATTACGCACATACAAGATATTGTATGTGCGTAATATATAATATAAATATATACGACTTTTACCTCCTTCTTTAACACTTTCCATCTTGTACATGTTATAATGAAGCACACTTTCTACTTGTACAGTGGCACATACGTGTAATTAACAGTGCAGAACACACGTATCCTAGGGCCTAAGATTCCCTGCAAGGCAAGCACGAAATGCTAGATGCCACTGACTTAATGTCCTTTCCCACCTAGACCACGAAGTCTTTAAGGGCAGGGACTAAGTACCACGTTTTTTGTATCATGCGATCACAGATGCCTGGTTGGGAGGCACCCCATAAAGGCTCACCCGATGGAGGAAATGTCCCTTCCAACACAAATCAGGAAAAGCCTGATTAAAAGCAGAGCATATGATTTGACTTCCCCTAAAAACATGAAGATTTGGCCTGCCCCACAACAATCAGCTCTCTGCATCATCCGACCATTTTAAGATAAGATAATTATTGATGTATGTATTTATTCTGGTAAAAGAGCAAAGCGTATACTCTGGTTACATAACTACAGCTGTATTGTTTCTTTCACTCAAAAAATAAGAGAGTGGAATGCATTCTCTCTGCTTCCCACCTACACGACTTCAGTAAGAAAAAGAAAAAGCAAAAAAACCCAAACCCCCAAAACAAATGGCCTCCCCTTTATGGCAATTTGTAGCCTGGAGCCAGTTTTTAGAGCTGAGTAATAAATCCCAGAAAAACAGTGACTACAATGGAAAGGCTGACAGACATTTAACACTAATGGTGCAAACAGAGGGCACACAGGAAAACGCTCTCGTCACATTCCCCACATTGAGTGTTCACAGATTGCTCACCAATGTGCTATTTTTTTAGTGGACAATTTGCCTGTTCATAAACAGCAGAAAATTTCCAACACGCTAGCAAACTCCGGGGAGAAGAAATTTCCTTGAAATTCCTGTTTCCCACAGGTTTGGTTATATACTAAACACTCACTTCAGCTGCTTTTGCTATTGTTATTGTTTTTAACTATAAGGAACAAAAATGACATTTGAACCATGACAACTTGACAAATAGTAAAAAAATTAAATACAAAACAAAAAAAACACACACAAAAAAAACCAAGACAAACTATAATACTTCAACTAAAACTTAAAACTAGGATAGCTTTGTATTAACACCACTGTCAAATCTTCTAACACTTAAAACATCGAGTTTTCTGTGCAGAGGCTAAAAAGGTAAATCACAAAGCATTTGATTAACACTCAAGATACCAAAGGGGGAATGACCTCTCTGAACCCTGAGGTTTATACTGAGACCTTGATACTTAACAATTCAGAGGAAGAATTTTTGGATGAAAGTCTGTCTCCACCTGTAATATCTGTCATTTCCCACTGGGGACAAGGCTCTATAGTTGAAATCTGTGACGATAAGGATGGGAACCAACCTTGAAAGGTCATGAACACCGACCCTGAGCGTCTCACACTGGACATTCAAAGGTTCTTTCTTATACGTGAAGGTGAAATAACACACGCAGAAACCATAGCAACAGATCTATTGACAAGACTTTTTATAATCGCAGCGAGGCTTCCTTCCTGAGACTTGGAGAACACGGAACCGTGTATTAGGAGAGAGGACGAGCACTGAGCATTCTCAGGTGGTAAGAACTCACTTTCGGAAGTGGGAGGCACCAGGGGCATTCAGAGAAGTACAGCAGTGCCTTTTCCACCATGGTCCTGGAAACCCAGTTTAGACAAGACAGAAGCAATTACGAATACCGCATCTCCATGGTAATAAAACCATTGGACCTGTTCATGTAATTATTCCATACAAATATCGAAGATACAGGCAGAGCAAAGATGACATTTTATCATCTCAATTGATCCTTCAGGTTCCCTCAAAGCAACTCTCATCTGATATTCTGTGTATATTCTGTGGACAACAATGTACATAGTTTTGCAGCAAAAGCCTGTATCTGAAATGAGCCAATGTGCTAGCATTTTTATGAGCAACTATGGATTGTGCAGACCGATTTACATTATAAGCATTCTAAGGAAGGATTGGGGCTGGAGAAAATGGTGTAGATATATTTTAAAAAGATGCTTCCAGCTCCCAGGGACTCAATTTTGAAGCCCACTCGGGCATTCTGCATGTACAAGCACTTTCTCTGGGTATAATTTAAGGGCAGTTTGAAACTTTGGCCCAATTTGATCAAATATTGATAGACGGTCCAGTAAAACGTGGTATGGGAAGCAGCTACTTTACTGCACATTGACACTGTAAATTTGAAGAGACACTGTCAACCTGCTGAGCTCTGAAATTTACTTCCCTAAAAGGCAGATAAATCCCATGGCTAACACTGGAGATCCGTGTTAAATATACATACTCATGTACCTTATGTAAGGTCCTCCACAATCAATTTCTCTTAGAGTCTAGTGCTAGGAAATAGTTTGTCTTTCCTGATGAATGTGTCTGCTTTCTTATTAGAGAATGAGGCCTCTGTGACTGAACATGTTTCTCTTTTTGCCTTTGCAGCTAGGAACCTCTGAGTTTCATTTTGCATCAGAGGTAGTAGCTCCTCTCAGCCTAGGGTTTTTGTTTGGTTTGGGGTGTGTGTGTGTGTGTGTGTGTGTGTGTGTGTGTGCGCACAACTGATCTGTCTCTTCGTTACAAGCCTCTTATTCTCCACTCCCCTTACTTTCATGATTTTATCTTATTTCTATCTTTTATTGAATGCCATCTCACCTTTTTTTTGAAGAAGGAAGAAGAGAAATAGTTAAAAACATACTTAGGTCCCAAGGTTCCTTCAAGTAACCTCAATGGAACATTGTTTCTAACTTTTATTTGCCTGAAACCACCTAATATCTGGATACACGAGTGCTACCTAACGTACAAATGCAGAGTCCTCTCTGCCACCTAGCACCCAGCTTACGTGTGGAGACACAGGCAGCTGAACCTGCCATAGAAGATTAGGGCCAGCCTCCTCCCCACCAGCTTCCCCACCCGGTGAGCTCCTGTGGGAGATGCTAAAGGCCAGCTACACTTCACACATTAGTGGGCTTTAAAAAGATGGAAAGTGGAGACGCCTATTTATCATAAGGAGGAATTACTGAAAGAGATACTTTTCTTCCCATTATAAGGGGGAAATTTGGTTCCAACTAGGCTGACCTGGAATTGTTAAGTAAGACGGGGGGGGGGGGGGGGGGAGAGAAGGAAGAACGAAGGCAAAAACCAGCCAGATTCAGCGTCAGCAGGGTTACAACTTCCACTTAACCCGGGGGTTCTCAAAGTAGCTGGCTTCAGACTCCCGGGCAGGGCTTGTTAGAACCCAGATGGCGGGGCTTCCATGCCAGTTCCTGAGGCAAGAGGTCTGGGGTGGGGCCTGAGAGTATGAAATTCTAACAAGTTTCCAGGTGACACTGATGCTGCTTAAATACCTTTCCCCCCAGAAAATGAAATTAGACTAAGAGAAAAGGAGATTAAGGAAAGGAAACTACTAGTATGAAGAATTAAATGATGATGATGGGAAGAGCAATCACCAGCCTTCATGAGGCTTTCGCTACTGGACGAGCACCGTGCTAAGTGCTTTGTCCACTCACAGATTCCTTTGCTCCTGAAAATAATCCTATGGAAAGAGTCTAACATTGTCTTTATGTTACAAACAAGGATGGAGACTTGGAGGAAGCAAGCACCTTGCCCAAGCTGACATCATCACCAAATGGTGGAACACGGATTCATATCTAGGCAAAGTCCTAATCGTGACGTGACATGGGCTGGCAGCATGGGGTTCGGTGTCCCAGGCACTGCCGCTGGGACAATGTCCAGAGTGTGTTGCTGTCCCCGGGTACCACACCCCTTCTCAGTGACAACCTGTGGCTCGCCCCTTCTCCCTGCTCACAAAGGCCCATATCATTTCTGTGTTTGAGTCTTGACTCAGTAACCATATTGGGGGTTGTAAACCAAATGATGAAAACTCTAGTCAATTGTCACCGCACAGGACAGTGGCCTCAGTGTTTTCAAATCAAGTGTGTAAAGAGGCCCTAAATCCAGATTTGGATGTGAAATATCCTGAGTTTTAAATGAAGTCTCTTATTAAAAAAAAAAAAAAAAAAAAAAAGTTGGCAACTCACTCATTTACTTTACACACAGGGTGGGCCAAAGCACCCCAATCTGTGGACCCCGTTTCAACAGCAGACCATCCTAATTTGTGACCTCTAACCCACGTGCCATGTGGCCAGAAAAAAAGTAGGCTACATTTTGCCCATAATTCCAAAAATATGGAGAATTGATCCTTTTCCGTAGTTTCTTCCAATGTTTAGATCTGTGAAAAGGATGCCAAAGAGGAAAAAAAAAAAGCACTTTAAATAAGGAGTCAAATATTGAACAAATGAGAGAAAAGAATAAATCTGTTTGGAAACAGGCTCCCAGCACTAATGACTAGGATCTAAAAATAACCTCAACATATTTTTAAATCGGAAGAACATCCAGAAAAATAAATTGAAAGACAAATCGGGGAAGATGTTTTCAACAAGGTGAAAGAAAACAGGATTTGGTGTCATGTGGAAGACGTAAGAGTTGCGTCCTGAACTGAGCTTTTTCATGGTGTCTGTGGTACCCAAAGCAAAACCAGGAAAGGGGCGGCAGGATGTAGTGCCAATGCCAAACCCACAGAAGGGAAAGGTAGTAAAGGAGACATGAGTTGAAGTTCAACCCTGCACTTTAGGTCATCTGATTTACAGGCAATGGGAGCCTGTGGTGGAAGAAAGACAAAGCAATCCCTTTCCAGGTGACACAGGGGTGTTAAATAATAGTTACAGAATGGTTCAAGTTCACTGGAGTCAGGTTCATGTTTCTTGTTATCTGCCTGGAGTGACTATTTGCTGGCTGCCTTCCAACATCCTTCCTACTCGCCCCCTCCTATTAGCCCCTTGTTTCCATTAGAGACCCACAGGATTCTGGGGACCCAAGCCCCACTTCTAGGTCTCACAGTGGAGCAGGTGACCTAGGCGAAGCCCATCAGTCCATTTCATGTCCCTGAAAACTGAGAGTGGCTTAGGAACATGGCATACTATACAAAGTGGTCTAATGAATTATCCACACAATTCTGGAAAGGACAGAGAGAAAAACACCTTCTCTTTCCTCTTGGATGTAAATCCGGAAGCTTATAACTCCAGGGTCTTCTAACCATCATCTTGGGGCCACATGTGAAGGCAGCCTTACGAAACAGAAACAAGTTGCTGTCTTGGTGATACTTTCAAAATGCTAGACCCAGCCTTCCCTGAAGTACGAATTACCTTTGGTTTGTTCAGTTACATGAGCCAGTACATTCTCTATAAACCAGTTTGAAGTGAATGAACATTTTACTTGTTACCTGTAGCAGAATACTATTCGCAGAACACTTACCCCTCTCATTAGATTGCAGATTTCTCAAAAATAAGGTTCATGATCTTATTTTAAAATATCTGCCTGGTCTAAGAATTGGAAATACCAAGATTAATAGAACTCCATGAGAGGTACATAGTTATGGGGGAGACAGACATGTCACATGACTACTAGACAATATGATTGGTCCTAACCTACACAGGACGTTATATTAAATACAGGGGAGGACGTTCTTAACCACTGGGGTAGGGATGAGTTAGAAGGAAGATGATGAGCACCTCCCAAGGCCGGTGACATTCGGGAATTCTCCAGCCCAGGGACGGACAGTCTTAGTAAATATTAGGCTGTTTAACTGACTCATTACATGAAAAGATTCGTATTTTCAACCCTGCATCAACTGTGTGCCACTTTCACATTTTCCCGCATATCTGTGTGGTAGTCTTATTATATTTACCTAATTTTAAACGTTGACTATTTTTAAACTTAAAAATTGAGTTGAGCCTCCACTGAAGCAATAATATTTATTAGCTCATGATTTGGCCACGTTAGTTATCTTTCTCAAATATATAATGCAATGATATGTTCCCATTGAATAAACAATGATGGCCCATGTGCTACCTAAAATCATGTTGGGAGCCACACGCATCCCATCCAGTCCACTTCCGGAGACGCTGAGTGGGAAGCCCGAAGGGGCGTTGTTTCCGTATGGCCGGGAGAGGGGAGAGGTTAAGCAAGGGCTGTGGACTCAAGCTAAATGGAGCTCAAGCCCAGCTCCGCACCTTACTAGATCTGACACTGGGCAAGTGACTTTATTCTGTGCCTCGTTTCAGAAAAGGGGATGTAGAATGCCCTCTACTTTACAGAGCTGTGGTGAAAATCCAATGAGATAACACACACAAAGGGATAAACATAGACCCTGGCACACCGCCACACCTCCCGAATGGCAGCAGTTATTGGCATCCTGAGGACGACTGGCGTTCTTTACTGGCACAAAGCATTAGGCATCAGGGTAACAAGCGGGGTTGCTCCCAGACACTGCAGTTGCCCTCTCCCTCCAAGTTCATGGTAGGAGGCAACGTTCTGGTCTCCTTAGCATTCAGGAATAATGATGGAAGTCTTCTCCCCCAAACTCATGTTTGAGATATATATATATATATATATATATATATATATATATATATATATCACAAGTGAAATCTAAGTTTTTGTTGTAAGTCAGTGTGCTCGAGGGGTGGTTTATTACGCAGGGTCAGCTTCGCGGGCACACACCTGCGCAGCCCTCTCCCCTCAACTCAGAGCTGATATGTGGCATGAGGAAAAAGTAAACTTTTCATGTGCGAAGTCACTGTGATTGGGGCGTTATTTGTTTTAGCAGCATAACCTAGCTGGTCCTGTCTGATGCAGGCATAGAACGTAGTAGGTTGTCTTCCCCCCCCACACCCCACTTATCTATTGAATTTCCATGTCTTGATATCAAAAACTTTCACAGAATTTTGGAAACCATCAGAGGACGATTGCACTGTGGACCAGGAAGGCTCCAACATCGAACGAGGGCGAGTCACATGGTGGCAGGATGCTGGCATTGAGGATGGGTGGAGAAAAAAAACTAAGGCTCTGCTTCCTTTAATTGCCTTAGTTCCACTAATCAATTAACGGTCAGCTCGTCATCCCTGCCAAATGAGTCATTCTCACCAATGAAAGGCTGATATGTGGCTAACAGCACCAGCTCACGGCAAACCCACCTTGTTCCTCCGAAACGGCTTAGTGGAGGCTTCAATGGGAGTTGGGGCTGTGACAGACTCTCTCTAGACAGTGACAGAAGAAGTCACGGGGGGGAGGAAGGAGGCAGGAAGAGAAGTCCCAGGCCGTGCTAGCCTGAGTGATTGAATTGGAAAACGAGCCATTCCTCGGGGTTAGCAAATGATTCTTCATCAGGCAGCAGACTATTAAGCACACCTAGATAATAAACGGATGATTTTCACAGTCATCCTGCGAGGTCCTCATATTTTCCATTTTTAAATTCCATGGTACTTTTTTAAAGGGTTCGTCCATTACGATGATTTACATCGCTGAGCGGAGACAATGGTGCCCTTTAAAGTCAGAGGCAGAGCATGACTATTTATCATTAAATCAGCCTTTTTATTATTATTATTTTTTCTTCTTCCCTTCCTGGAAAAACCTTTGAAAAATGCTCCTGTCATGACACAGATGGGTGCTATCTTTACTGCGAGTCCCTTGAACAAGGGGCGGGGGGAAGGCTCTGTGCAGCGTGGAGCACCCTCAAGGATGGAGGTGAGCGAACCCCCCTCGTCAGTTCCCACCCTCCCACCCTGTCCCAGCCATGTGATCACTCGCGAGTTCAAACAGTATCACTTTACTACGGAACGTCTACATGGCATGGCATTGGATCCGGATTTCACTTATTCAAAAATAACGAGGTAGAGACCCCTGTGCCACATTTCCCCCCATATTTCTAATATAGCACTTCATTGTCCATGCCACAAACATTTGTTAGGTGGATGTTCTGTGCCAAGCACTATTTGAGACCACAAGGGTATAGAGGACAGACGGAAGACGCCCTGTCCCCTGTACTGCCCAGGGGTTCTCGATCTCGGCACTACTGACATGTGACCAGACAATGCTCTGCGGGGTGGGGTGGGATGGGGGTGGCGGGGCTGTCCTGCGCACTGCAGACTGTTTAGCAGCATCCCCAGCCCCTACCCATTAGAAGCCAGTAACACCCTCTCTCCAGTTGTGACAACTGAAAATGTCTCCAGACATTACCAAATGTCCCCTGGGAGGAAAACCGCCCCTGCTAAGAGCTATTGTTCCAGCAGAAACAAGAAATGAAATATATACAGCAAGATAATTTCATACAATAACTGCTATGAAGGAAATTCAACCTGAAAAGGTTGAAAGAGGATAGCCAGGAAGAGGCCGGTTCAATGAAGTAGTCAGAGAAGACTTCTCGGAGGAGGTGATGGTGAGAATATGGAGGAGACGCCAGGTAAGGGAAGCACGTCAGAGGTAGAGGTGAGAACAAGTACAAACACTGGGAGGGCAAAATTTGATCAGCTGTTTTCAGACACTGAGAGAGAGAGTGAGGCCACATGAGGCATGCGGGAGGGGATCGTGTCATTTGATGCTGGAGAGGAGAGGAGGTGGGCAGGGGAGAGGCCAGGGTAAAAGAATTGGGCTTTAAGTGCAGTGTGGGAAAACACTGGGAATTTTAAATACAGGAGTGACGTTACAAAATGTATCCATTCATTCCACACGTACTAACAGAGGACCCATTCTGTGTAAGGCAGTGTTCTGGGGAGTGGGGCTTAAAGGGTGGGGGAGGGGTGCAGAATTTGATAAGATACAGAAACAATTAAGTCTCTGTCCCTGACCTTGAGGGGCTCCCAGTCTATTTGAAGACACCAACTTGTAGACAAATAAAAATAAATTCATAAACGTTAATACAGAAAGATACAAAATGCTGTGGGCACATTTCCTAGGGGAAGAAAAATGGAGCTTTAATCAGGAGGGGAAGGAAGGATGGAACTTGAGACAGGACAGAGCTCACTGCCTAGAAAACCCATGAGCGGCAGGAATCTGGGTGCATCGCAGCCCCGCTGTTTCCCCAAATCCTAGCAGAGTTCCTGGTTCATAGTTAACACTCGATAAATGGAAGACAAGAGAATGATTTTTCTGTGTATTCGCCATGTGCAGTGTACTCTTCTCACCATTTCACATGCTGTCATGGACTGAATTGTGTCCCCCAAAATTCATATGCTGAAGCCTAACCCCAAAGGGGAGGGTGTTTAGAGATGGAGCCTCTGGGAGGTGACTCGGTCACGAGGGTGGAGCCCTCCTGAATGGGATTAGCGCCCTTGTGAGAAGAGACAAGCTGGACCTTGCTCTTTCTCCGTCATGTCAGGAAATCAGGAAAAGCACTCTCACCAGACCCCGCCCCTGCTGGCACCTGACCATGGACTTCCAGCCTCTAGAACGGTGAGAAACAATTGCCTGTTGTTTGAACCG
This sequence comes from Rhinolophus sinicus, assembly GCF_036562045.2. Taxonomy (NCBI): domain Eukaryota; kingdom Metazoa; phylum Chordata; class Mammalia; order Chiroptera; family Rhinolophidae; genus Rhinolophus; species Rhinolophus sinicus. Next base: position 23,697,364 of record NC_133762.1, read on the forward strand.
CCCGCCTAGTCTGCTACTGTGTCACAGCAGCTGAGCTCACGAACACCCACACATGACTCCTTTCATCGTCGCCCAGCCCCAGGAGGCAGGTAAGGAAAGGGAAGCCCCCGGACGGCAGCAAGTATTGCCTTTTGCTTCCATTCCTTTAGCTCCACACTACCTGGCACATAGTAGGTGTGTCATAAATATTGCTTGAAAGCATGAATCCATAAGCTTGAATGCAAAACAAAGGAGTTGTTTTAATCACATAGACAATGGGAAGCCATCATTGATAATGAAGTTTCATTATTGTTAATTATTACTCTGTGCTTAGCACCCCTTATCGTAGTGAATTATTGAATTTATTCCTCACCATTTTTGTGTTGGGTTTGGGGGGATCACATGTTGAATGAAATGGATGTGGTCCCACTGGACTGTGGATATCTAGCCTGGAGGTCATGGTCAACACTCTATGACTATTTGTGACGTTGACGTAATTGACAACTGCTTCCTGTTCATACAGAAAACAGCTTACGCTCCAGGCTCATGTCATTTTACATAGTTTAGTACCTTTGCTCTATGTATTTCCTCTTTATAAAGCTGGCTACCTTTTCATTTGTCTGATAAAAATGCTTGATCTCAAAAACGATTAAGGGCAAAGATGAACATGACATTTTCATACAGGAAATAGCCAACTTTCATTAATGAGTATAGTCTGTTGGGAAGTAATTGTTAGGAAGTCTTCACTTCTCTTGTTTCAATTTTGGATAATAAAACCTTTCTGGGAATAGGTGACCCAAAGGAGAGACAGACAGGTCTGGAACCCCCTGCTCCCAACATTTTCAGTACAATAGTTACAAACCTTGAAGTGATCCACAAATACTGATCTGCAAGGCTAGTAGATAATTTTTTTTCAATCAGGGCCAAAGTGAAACGAGAAATAATATAGGGAATTTTTATTAAGTATTCCATTGAAAACCTCACCCTTTATTCTGAGATTAACGGATAGATACAGTTAATTGTGGCTTGTTTTTGTATTCTATTTTAATGTTTTTACTTGGCTAAATAAAAAAGAATCAGCTGGAGTTAATTTGCCCAACATTTTGCTGTTCTTTGAAATCCCAAAGATTCCCCAAAAGTGTGTGTGTGTGTGTGTGTGTGTGTGTGTGTGTGTAGGGCCATAAAAAGGGTTCATTTAAGAAAACAAGGAAGTCCTACAGTGAAAATGAGAAGTGAACCCTCCCAAATCATGGGAATGTTCTAAATTGGCTCAGCTGCTTGAGGGTCTTGGAGACAGGTACCAGACCTACTCTTGTCAAAATTTAATGTGCGTTTGAATCACATAGGGATCTTGTTAAAAGGAAGACTCTGATTCATTAGATCTGGAATGCCCTGAGATTCTGCATTTCTTACACAGCCAGGTGAAGCTGATACTGGTAGTCTGCAGAGCACATTGTGAGTAGCAAGGAGTTAGAAGACACCTATAAGTGAAGAACTAAAGAAGGGTGACTGATTGGCCAACTGGGGGCAGGTGGGGGGGCGGTGAGGGAGAGGGAGAAGGAGAGTGAGAGGGAGAGAGAGGAAGGATGAAAATGTGCTTACTGGATATCACAGTGCACCCACTTGTAATTAGGATGCAAGTCTACTTGTCAATCCCGGGTAACCCGGATTCATGATAGGGCTACTCATCTCCAAGTATTTTATAGTAACATATAAACCTTTGCATGGCTGGTCTCTGAACAGTCACGGACCGGTGTACAGCGGTCAAGAACACCGGCTGTAGAACCAGACCTTCTGGGTTGAATGCCAGCTGCACCCCTTACGAGCTGTGACACCATATTTCCTAACCCCTCTGGTTTTCAGTTGTTTCTCATCTGTGATGTGGCGATCACTGGACATATCTCATGACATTGTTTTCTAAAGCATGGAGACCATCATCAGGCACCGATGATCATAATCCGATTGGGAAAGCAGACGGGAAACTGACTGTAGAGTGACTCAAAGAGGATGAGCCGTCTGCTTTTTGGCCAGAAGAGGCAGCTTCAAGAGGTAGCTGGGAGGCGGTTGGGTTTTCCCGCTTTCAAGGGAACAGCTCTTAACACTGACCCTGGGAGCTTACCAATCAATTTTAATTTTCCTCCTTCAACGAATACAGTATGTGGTCATTCAGCCGCCTGGTTATTCAATCAACCATGACACAAACATTGCTTGATATCCTACTATGCTCCTTCACTAATTTTTCACATACTCCTGAGTACTCTTTGGTTTTCAAAAAACTCTTTTTCATATGTGTGTTAATACACTTTTCCTGCCGCAACACTGAATTATTCTGCTATTTCTGGACTGGAATTTCTGGACTGGAATTATGTAGCATACAGGAAGGGCCTAGCTTTTTATCAATAATATAATCATGTTGGATTGGATGCATGAGCAGTGTTGGTTCTATTATTTAACACTATGGGTGTATTTATCTGACTCTTGTTTCACTGGAAAGAAGAGTATTCAATAATTTGTCATTGGTATTAACAGTGAGAGTCTCAGCTAAAACTACAATGTTGGAAGTTGGAATCAAAAGAGGATGGCCAGGATTTAAATGGTACCTTCATGCACCATGCCTGACCTATTCATGACAGCCCTGCTTAGCTCAGTAGCTTAAAACACAGCAAATAGAGGATTTTACACAGCAGAATTCATGCCGACCTGGATCCATGCATTTCCCTGAAACAGTCAGGAAGAGAAAGCGATTTGAGCAAAACTTATCAAATAGGATATTCACTTTTTCATTTTATTGGTATTATTGTTTGTAAGTGTTTCTGTTTTAAATGGCCAGATTTGATTAGTTATAAATGTGACTGTTTTATGGCGGCTAAGTAAATCTTGCAGAGAATATGTAATAGGGAAAATGTCCAACTCTACAAAATAAAAGTTTTCTAGAGGGGAAAATAATTCTAGTGTAAGCTTTCAGATGATTGAAAAATACGACTAATAAAATTGGAAGGATATCAATTAGTGGCAATTTGGGGGAAATCTTTAGCTTTTCAGGTTTGACACTCTGAAAATATGTTCGAGGCCTTCAATTTACAGTGCAATAAAGTTGTTTCGTTCTACATACAGAACCATATTGGTGGTTAATTTGCTTTGTTTTCATAATCACTGCAGCAGTAAAGCTGTCATTTTCCCTCTTGTGACATGTGTCTCAGTTTGTCATAACTCAGCACGTCAGCATTTTATTTTGTTTGGTTTTGTTTCCAACCCTGCTGGCCAAGCAAAAGAAAACCTCTGACCTGCCCCCCCAGAGGTGGGAGGCCGGCCACATATGGAATCTGACCAGGGGAACCTGCGGCCACTGGGCAGCGATGTCACATTTTCCTCTCTGAGTTCCTAGTGCCGTGGGTGGGCAGGTTTTTCCTCGCTCTACTTCCTTCAGAAGTGTGTGCTTAGACACAGAGGATTGTGGCTGGTGGGGTTTCGATGATCCAGTCCAAGTGGGGCAATGTTCCAAGCTCAATCTTTTCTCCTTCTGCCATGGGATGCAATGTGGTGGGTGGTTAGGAATTCAAATTCTCCAACTCCACCCAAAGGACAGCCGGGTCGGGCCCAGGGTCATAGTTGTTGAATGACTTGTTTTGTTGATGAATGAGATGGTCAACATCTGCTGAGAGGCATGAGGTAAGAATGAGAGGTGGGAGTGCAGACTCAGGGGCAAGAGTTTTCCGGACATGCTACAAGACCAAGAGAAACGATGATAAAATTCCCATCGTCCCAAAGGCCTAAGTTCCACGGAGCCACAACAGCAAACAAAATCAAATGGAAATAATCTGGTTCTTTTGGTGACTGGTCCAAGGCCCTGACATTTGCCATTGAAATAACACAGAAATTTGCCTTCCACAAGATAACCCTGAGGGTCTGAATTTGGACAGAAGCGTTTTGGCTGGAAAATTCTCTCTCCTGAGAGTCTCCTAAACTTTTGAGTTAAAAGGGATATTGAAGGTTTCTGTAACAATTTCTCTCTCCTTATTGTGAAAACACAAATAACTGATCTCTGTCACACTTGCCTAACCTGCCTCTTATATTGACTACATTTTCTCAACAACTTTTCAAACTCCTTATCATCATTTTAGTCCCTACTTTGAGTCAAAATAGTGCCACTAAGCTCTGTTTTTGACATTTGTTTTGAAAATGCTTCAAGCAGCAAGTGTCAATTCTCTTTTAAAAATGACTAGTTCATTAGAATAATTTTTTTTAAATGCCCCCTCTTTGCTGAAAATACCCAGGCCCCCAAAGTTCTCTCTTCTGACGGGTAGGGCAGCAACACTCACCCAGACTCTTATAAACCTATCAAACGCCTCCTCCCACAATGTTATTTGACCAGAGGAATTTTCTATTTGCCCAGGACAAGTGAGCAATTCATTATTTCAATAACTGCCCTGCCCATGTCATTCCTGAAGAATAAGCCATGAATTAACCACAGCCTTAAGTTCAAGTGACACCCAATCCCCAATTACCCAATTAACTATATTCCTGAAATGCCTTTACTTTCCTTCTCTCCTCTCTCCTCTCTCCTCCCCTCCACCACCTCTTCATAAAGACTAAACACACTGTTCACATCATTAAGAAAACCATGTTCAAAACTAGAAACGGAGCTTTCCTTCTCAATTCTATGTTCAAGGCCAGCTGTGTATTGATTTGAGTTCATCTTTTTAGCCTTGGATATCAGTATTTACCTCCACACAATTCAATGGGATTGGTTCCTTGGGGTGAGAGATAAAATGCTTTTTCTTACAAATAGGCTTGATAAAACAGACATGCTTAC